>NW_024396572.1:414878-714878 GCF_016617805.1 Bactrocera tryoni
TAAATCTGCATAGAAACAGATACCATATTTCAGATATTTATGTGCATTATCGCTAACACATACAGTACAGTCGTAATTATAAATATGTATGTACAAATACCCATTTCAATCATCACCGTAATAAATGTTCATTTCGGATATATTGATTAGAGACTGTAGTATTTAATGTATGCAATGTAAAGGATCGCAAATGATCCTAAAATAGTAATAGATAAGAAATACTTGTGTATGCCTTTGGGAACATTTATGTTTAAGATATGTGTGCATACTGTTGGTATGTACACTAGATTAGTATTAAGATATGTGTATGCACTCTGCATGTGGTGCATACATGAATTAGGATATGAAATTCTATAAATAAAGGAGCAACCAGAGCTGAGTACTGTTTTAAATCTAAAGCCCTTCGCGTTATTTCTTTACAAATTGGTGACCCCGACGTTTTTTAAACACGTGAGTGAAGTGAAAATAAAAAAGTGTTAAAAAAATTTGGTTTGATAGTAAAAGAGCAAAAAACCGAAGGGTGTGTTTAAACCAAAAAAAAAAAATAAAATAATAAATTTCAAAACAAAGAAAAAAAATCTGTTTTTGCAATAAACCTAATTCACACCTTACCAAGGTAAGAACATTTTTCACTTTTTTGTTTTGTTTTTATTTCATATACACTTATTTGTTTTATTTTTGGGAGAATGGAGAATCAAGTCCATGAATATGGATATAAATGAAGAATTAGGAAATGTAGAAAAACTCCAAGATAGTTAGGACAAAAAATGGTCAGAATTTCAACAAAACCATTTAGAATTGTCCAAAGATCCCGATAATAAAAAAAGATAATCATTTCAAAAATGATGTTGAAGGGACGGTAGGTACGCTTTAATTGACAGCGTACGCCAAGTTAAGCGAAATGATAGCTAGAATTCAGGAAAATAGTACTCCCAGAAAAATGGAATGCCTTCTTAATTCTGGTTTAGTTCGCAGGCTTCAATTCATACTAACAGAACTAGAAAAAAATATTGAAGACTGCGAAATAAACGAAATATGCTCTCTGGACAGCATAGAGAGACTAACAAAAAAAACTCGTGATACTGTTCTTGAATTTATTAGCCAGCACGAAAATGAAGAGATAACAAGTAAATTCTATGATTTAAGAAATAAATTTTACAAACTCAAATTAAAATCTGTTAGCAAATAAATGCTGCCAATTTTACGTTGCCTCAAGTTGACATTCCCATTTTTTCAGGAGTTTACGCTCAGTGGCAAACTTTTAAAGAATAGCTTGAGCAACTCCTAGTCTCTCAAAATATTTCTTCTTCTTCTTCTTAATTTACGTAGACACCGCTTACGCGATTATAGCCGAGTTAACAACAGCGCGCCAGTCGTTTCTTCTTTTCGCTACGTGGCGCCAATTGGATATTCCAAGTGAAGCCAGGCTGGAGAAGTGTTCCCTCCATAATTTAAGTATGCTCTGGGCATCGTTGACTAGATCACCTTTGGGGGTTCTATGAGAGTATGCTCCGGTTTTGAAACCTTCTGTAAACCGCCGCATATGTTCGTAGAATTTCCGAGCATTAACCCTGTCGGCCAGCTTATCAAGCTTTTCGTACTCACGCATTTCGGCCTCTTTCTTTTTTTGTCTGCAAATGCATCTCGCTTCCCTCTTCAACTCTCGGTATCTATCCCATCCCGTACGTGTTGTGGTCGATCGTAACGTTGCGAGGTAGGCAGTCTGTTTTCTCTCTGCTGCGACACGGCACTCCTCGTGGTACCAGCTGTTCTTTTGCACTTTCCGAAAACCAATGGTTTCGGTTGCAGCTGTACGTAAAGAGTTTGAAATGCCGTCCCACAGTTCCCTTATACCGAGTTGTTGACGAGTGCTCTCAGAGAGCAGGAGTGCAAGCCGAGTAGCAAATCGTTTGGCTGTCTGTTGTGATTGCAGCTTCTCGACGTCAAACCTTCCTTGTGTTTTTTGACGTGGGTTTTTGCTCCACAGAGGCGGGTGCGAATCTTTGCTGCAACAAAATAGTGGTCCGACTCGCTGTTAGATTTCTGAACAGTTCTTAACGGCTACAATTGTAAATAAGATATTTTTGAAAATCTGTATAGAAACAGATATCATATTTCAAATATTTATGTGTATTATCGCTACACATACAGAACAGTCGTAATTATAAATATGTATGTACAAATACCCATTTCAATCATCTCCGTAATAAATGTTCATTTCGGGTATATTGATAAGAGACTGTAGTATTTAATGTATGCGATGTAAAGGATCGCTAAATGATCCTAAAATAATAATGGATAAGAAATACTTGTGTATGCCGTTGGGAACATTTACATATGTTTAAGATATGTGTGCATACTGTTGGTATGTACAGTAGACTAGTATTAAGATATGTGTATGCACTCTGCATGTGGTGCATACATGAATTAGGATAAGAAATTCTATAAATAAAGGAGCTGTGGACAACCAGAGCTGAGTACTGTTTTAAATCTTAAAATCTTAAAATCTTCTTACATATATTTTCGACAACCTTGTGCTACATTTTTGCCGAAAGCACACTACTGCTACGGCTTCGTCTCAGTAGAAAACATGTTTAACTATATCAGACTCTTTCCTAATAAGTCTCAACTCTTGGCACGATTCCGATTACTTTGGCGGTCGAGACTGACAACGAATTTCGGTATAAATGGGGTATGTACTGATAGGGGAGCTTCTCTAGATAAGGAGCGTGTAAAACTAATGTTGATAAAACTAATTCTTTTAAAAGTATTCGCGTTTTATAATTTGTATAAATAACTCATGGTATTTCACAATGTTTAACTAAGTTTTTTCACTTCGTTTATTCAAATATTCTTTTTAAACATTGAAATAAGCTCACATTTCGATTTTATTTTGTTTTTTTATTAGGTAAATCAGTTCATTTAAAAATCCCTTAGCACACTCATAGCTGAAAAAGTTAGAGTGCTAGCCAGATCTGGCAAAATAATGATTTTTGGGCGTTTAAATTGAAACACCCAACATTTATTACATTTAAAAATTATATTATATTGAACTTCTAATGTATCGCGAAACTATTTAAATATTTTTTATAATTTTATGGTATATTAAAACAACTGCCTTTTGAACTTCCAGATCGTCTAAGTGTGAAAATTTCGAAAAAAATAAATTTTTTGTTGCATCATCGGATAGTCGGATAGAAGATGAAATCGAAATTCAAATTATTACTCTTTAAGGGGTCCCGGTGGTCTAGAACCCTCAAATTAAGGGTGTTTTCTGGATTTTTTTAAGGTTTGAAAAAAGAGCAATCAATTTTAAATTTTTACAGTTTATTTATACACTACCTGATAAAACGGCTGTAGAAGCTAAATTAATGTGTGGAATCGTTCCAAAAATTTCACAGTATATTCTTAGAAGACTATACTTTCAAACTATCAAAAAAATCGATTTTTTGAAAATTCTCAGAATTGTGTTTTTCAAAACGCTATGGAAGCGTTCTTTGTTTTTTTGAAATCTTTCTTATTTTTACAAAAACTGTCAAAAAAAAGGCCAATATCAATACTTCTTATTCAAACCGCCGTCAAATTTTAAATAAAACAAAAAAGCTTCCATAGCACGAAAGCGACTTTCCTACAGATTAATAATCTTTTTGTACTTTTTAGTTTAGATTAAAATTTCGGCCGCAATCGTGGACATAGTACTGAACCTTTTATTACGTATCATTTCAACAATTTATTTAAGTATTACACACCCAATAAATACACATAAGAAAATCATTTTGTATTCGTCATGATGTATTTATTAAAAAAAAAATTGCGAAAATCTGTGACTTTTCGAAGGGTCACACTGAAACGATCCCTTAAGGTGAATTCAGCTGTTAGTTCTCAATTAATAAATGTTTTTAATCATTGGTAATTGAAAATTAATACTATGCATAACATTGCACAATGTTTCATGAAATATATTTAAATTTCGTATTTTCTTAAATTTTCATTGTTTTACATTTTTTATTAGCGATCTTGAACGGCAACAAATCCCTCCGTTCACATATATTTTTGGGATAATTTCGATCTGGCAGTTCTAGTCATTCCAATTGCAAAAACGTCAAAACCTACCAGATCCAGTCAACTGTCAAAGTTTGGTATGTAAGCGGTTCTCACATTTCTAGTGACATGAGATTTGGGCAGGAAAACGAGTGTTGCCACTTCTTAGGAACCAATTGTGTAGGATTTTTACACTTCAGCGTTTTCTTTAATTGTACTTTCGCGTGATTCCGAGGGTGATTGAAGTACATCCTTTAACGTAATACTTCTTTCTGCCGTGAAGGTCTTCGGTCGCGCTCTAACAAAAAATAACCTTGGTAAAGCCAATACCCGAGGTGTCTGAAGTACTTTCGAGTAATAAAAAATAACACTGATGCAGCCAATACCCTGATTAACTTAAGTATTTTATTACAATATTATTATATTATATTACTTATTTTTTTCTAAATTTAAATAAGAAAAAATCCATATGCATGGAAACGGTCTTTGTACTCATTTTCATTTGAAATAAAATCTATAGGCGCTTTTTTATTTGTAATGCAAAAAAGGCTTAACGCGAAAGAACTAAAATTGCTAAATTATTAAAGAGGAATTTTAGTAAACGACGTTTTCAACATAAATAAATTTATAGTTATTTATAGTTCTATCTAAAACAAAAGCATAGAAACATAGATAAAATGCGCCGTGTAGAACGTGTTAAGATATCTTGATAATATTGTATTATAAATCTATTATAAAGCAGTTCAGTTATTTGATACAGTGACAAGTCTCTAATTTGAGATTAGTGATAGTCGCAATCTTAATTGAAAACGAACAAATCTAATACATTACATTATTTAAAGACGTACATATATAGTAGAGAGAAGGACTTGGCTTCGCTTGGAATATCCAATTGGCGCCACGTAGCGAAAAGAAGAAACGACTGGGGCGCTGTTGTTAACTCGGCAGTAAAAAAGAAGAGAGACGTATATAAAACCTGAATGAAAATAAACATGTCGACAACAAATATTTAATTCTCTATAACGCAGTCAAAAAGCATTATCCGTATTTACCAGTAAAAGTAAAAATTTGATGTTTATTTGAATCACAATAGTATCGAAAGTTTCTTTAAACTTTTTTTTTTTTTAACTTGTATATAATATGTACAGTCAATCCAAAACAGTGTGTGTGTTTATATGTGTATATTGTTGGTTAATGTGACCTGACCATTGCCATTTCAAGCTGTACATAAAGTAAAGGGACAACAGTATCCAAGGTATAAAGATGCATGCCTTGCAGTGCAGATACTGTCGAATTAGTAGCGACTGCTCCTCGCAATGTTCAACTACTACATGACGAACAAAAAATAATTATTTGTTGGTGTTGCAGCAACTGAGACGGAGTTATTTAAGCCGCCATTCTTCTTCTTTAGCGACGTAGAAACCGATTAGGCGGTTATAGCCGAGTTAACAATTGCACGCCAGACGTTTTTTCTGTTTGCTATTTGTCGCCATTTCCAGATATCAAGTGCAGCCAGCTCTTCAACGGAGTGGAGGTCTTCCCTAGCTTAACTTCCACCAGACTTATAATTTTTATAATAAATGAAACACGAATCTTATTAATATATTTATATATAGGATTTACAAAGATTGGTTGGTACCGTTCAAAATATAAGTCCACCTGCTTTCAAGAATGAAATAAGAATAAGAATATGTGAGAATATGATGTGCTGGATAAGTACAAAAGTAATGCCCATAAATAACAGGGTGAATAGTACAATATGTAACTTCTCCATCGCTAGAATTGAAGATATATCTTAAATTCTAATAGGATTTTCGAATTTCAGTTTTCTCTTAATATTAGAGCTATGAATATTTTCCAAATTAGAATATTTATATTTCAGTTGTTCTTTATGTCTTAAAGATTTAAAATTTTTAATGTTGTTCTTTGTAAAATTCTCTCTTTTCATTTCTTTTATTTATACATTTATTTTTTCTTATTAAAATGTTTTCATAAATTTTTCTTTTATTACAATTTCTTTGTTCAATATTAATTGGCATTGCCAGTGTGGTTGTGAGGCTTCACTAGATGAAGTCTTATATTTTCGGTTTTTAAATAATCTTTAATATTTACACTTTTGAATTCATTATCGCAAATTTTTTTATTAAAACGTCTCTTTTGAGATTTATAAAGTCTAAGGTTTTCCATTATAGTTTGGTTGGTTCTGTCTTCAAGATAATAAGCAACAGCAAATTTTGAAAAACGATCAATAAATGTCAGAAATTTGATTTTGTATTTGTGTATACATCCATATGTATTATTCGTTTTATGTCTGTTAGAGTTTCAGTTAAATGGAATTTGGCTTTTATTGGATTTCTATCAAATTTAGATTTGGTACAAGTGTAGCAATTATTAATGTATCTTTGGATTAAAAATTTCAAATTAGGAATATAAGTTATCTTTTTTAGACCAAAGTAATTTTCGTCAATGCCGGTATGACCAGTTTCATTTTTTTGGTAATTATTGATTAGTTTAAAAGCTTCTTCTTCTGTTTCAACATCTTTTGCATGATATGAACAGCGAACGAATCTGATATATCTAAATCCTGAAAATAATTCAATTAATTTATTTTGTAAAATATTATATTGATTGTCTTCTTACTCTGTATATATTCCAACTTTTCCTTTTGTTGAATGTTCTTTTAAAATTGATTCTAAATTATTTTCTAGATCGAAAAGGTTAATTTTTTTTTATTTTTATGTTTTAATTCCATATCCTTAGTTTTATGTTGTGTTAAAATAATTTGAGTTTTAAAACTATTTACGGCGGTTTCCAAAATTGGAATGTGGTCATGAAAATCTTCAGACTGTGAGTGAACGGTATCCAAATCGTCTAATACATTATTATATGTGACCTGGTCTATGAAAAGGGGGCTAACGTGCGAAAACTAGTTTTCTGGGAAAAGCTGTTAAAAATAATGGTCAGTTTCTCGTTATCTCATTAATTGTTCTCCTTCTTTTGACACCTTAGCCCCCTTTTCGTAGACCAGGTCACATATAAAGAACCAGTAGATGCATTTATCATGTTTATTTCGTTAGTGTCTGCATTAATTCTACTAAGAAAGTTCGCTACTAAGTTGTCTTTACTTTTAATGTAGGAACTATTTATGTATGTTGAACTCACTTAACTTTATTAACCAACGATGTAACCTTGGACTCATTTTCCCCTGCGATTTAATGAAATAATTTTAAGGGCTGATGATCCGATAGAATATCAAATTTGACACCATACAAGTATGGTCTAAAATAATTAGTCGCCCAAACAATAGCAAGCAGTTCTCGTTTAGAGCTGAATAATTTTTTTCGTGATCGTTTAACGTTCTACTCGCATAACATAGTGGATGATTATCCTGTTGTAACACAGCGCCAAGAGCATCTGAACTTGCATCTGTGACGAGCTGAAACTGTTTTTCAAAATCTGGGTACCTAAGTACCGGGGAATCCGTTATTACTCTCTTAAGCTTTTCAAACTTTTCAAATGAATTAATATAATTTGGGTCATTTACCTTTAATTTAACACCTTTTTTCAAGTATGTAGTCATTGGGTAAGCTACTTTTGAAAAATCTTTTATAAATTTTTGGTAATACGAGTAACCCGTAACACTAAGAAGCGACTTAATCTGTTTCATTTTGGCAATTCCAATTTCAATTTCAAAATTTGATCGATTTTACAAGTATTTGGCCTAACTCCTTCAGGGGTTAATATAGGACCTAAGTACAACGTTTCTTTTGAAAAGAACTTGCATTTATTTATTTGGATCTTTAAATTTGCCTCACGAAGTTTCGTTAGAACTCGGTTTATATCATTAAAGTGCTCTTGAAGACTTGTGGAGAATATCAAAATATCGTCTTAATAGACTACACATATTTTATTAATAAAATCTTTCAGTAGTTTGTTGATAAATCTTTGAAATGTGGCAGGCGCATTTTTTAACCCAAATGGCATTCGGTTGAACTCGAAATGTTCATATGGAGTGGAAAAGGCAGTTTTCGACCGGTCTTCTTGTTTAACAAGAATTTGGTGAAACCCTTTTGCCCAATCAATTGTAGTGAAATATTGCGCTCGTCCCAATTTATCCAAAATATTTTCAATATTTGGTATGGGGAATTTATCATCGATTGAAATATTGTTTAATGCCCTGTAGTCGACAACAAGCCTCCATTTCTTTTCACCTGAGCTGTCTAATTTCTTAGGAACGACCCATAAGGGACTATTGTATGGTGAATTACTTTCTCGGATTATACCTTGTTTAAGCATGTTGTCGATTTGCCTACATATTTTTTGTTCGTGTATCTGGGGATAACGATATATTTTCGAATATACCGGCCTGTCTGATACAGTTTTAATTTCATGATTTATTATATTAGTATTTGTTAGAGTCTGTCCTTCTATGTAAATTAGGTCTTTATACTTATTAAGAATTTTTTTTAACTGATTTTTCTTGTTTGTGTCAGTCGTGAAATAAATTGTCAAGGACTTGCTTATCCACATTGATTTCTTCTAAGATATGAATTTCACTAAAGATTAATGGTTGACGCATTGGAGTGTATATTCTGTCCAATAATTGCATTGAAATATTTACCCTTAAAATCTACTAGTTTCCAAGTTATAGTTGCGTTTTCATTAAATTCAAAAGGAACATTTGTGATTATCTCTTCTGTAATGTAGGTACTATTATTCAATGAATTAAGGGCAAATATTTTGTATAAGTTGTATTCTTATATATTTAACTAATTTATTTGTATCAAGTAGCGATGTTATTGCACCAGTATCTATCAATGCTAAAATTTTTTCCTTCTCACACTGAGCATCTGCTTGTAAATGATCTACTTCCATAGGTGACATGTTATTCACGTCATTATTTCTGTTGCGAAATTGAGCGGAGAGAGTTTGTGCATTATTATTCCGGAAATTACCATTATTTCTCTTCTGAGAGGATTGATTTAAAAAAGCATTATTGTTGTGAGAGTTAGAAAATCTTCGAAAATTGTTATACCTATTCGAATTTTGATTATTAATTATTTGAGAAGGTTGTTTATAATTGATTGATTTTGTGTTGGAAATTGCAAGGAAACATTGAATTAGGATATTGCAATTTTTGATTACACTGATTAGTACTAAACTCATCAGAATTTCTTAAATTAGTTTTACTTTCAGTACGAATTAAATCATTTTCTTCTAATATCTGAAAACCATTCCTGATGTTTGTAACTTTAGAATTAATTATAACCGAAGCTCGGTTTATATCAATATTATTTAAAAAGGTACGTAAAACGAACTTATCAATACGTTGTGGTTCATACTCCACTGGCTTCTCATTGTCAAATTCAAATTTTTCGTTGATTTTAGAACAAATATTACAAAGCTGTGTATAATAACTTACAATATTGTTGTTGATAATTTTATGTGCGCATTTAAATAGCTCGTCATATGTCTCCTTCACTCCAAAGTTTTTTATTAGCGCTCGTTTCACACACTCCCACGTTGGCGATGCACACAGTGTTCGTAAAATGCGAAGAGAAGGACCCTGCAATTTATTGAGAATTACACGTTCATACATGTACGTTTGGAGAGTAGGTTGCTCTCTCACTAAAGTTTGTATTGACTCTACTTCTCTTATAAATGATGATAACGCATATGTATTGCTGCCTTTAAATATGACAATTGATTGAGCATCTTTGATGATGTCGCTCGCAGTTAGCTGCAATGCCATGATGCACTGCTGATTCCAATATTTTGCTGTTTTTTTGTTGTTACTTCTGCCGCTCCTTCTGCTTTTCCAACCACTTCGCTAAATAAACGTCGTTGCGCTAATAATTGTGTTCGTATACGTTTGAATCTCCCCTGCCAACTACGGCTAACCGCTTGTGACAAATATTCCAATACAACTACACATTTTTATACTCTCGCAACATAGTATTATAGTTTTGTTCACATAACGGTTGTTTGTAAGTCCTAAAACTAAAAGAGTTAGATATAGGGTTATATATACCAAAGTGATCAGGGTGACGAGTAGAGTTGAAATCCGGATGTCTGTCTGTCCGTCCGTCCGTCTGTCCGTCCGTCCGTGCAAGCTGTAACTTGAGTAAAAATTGAGATATCATAATGAAACTTGGTACACGTATTTATTAGCTTCATAAGAAAGTTAAGTTCGAAAATGGGCAAAATCAGCCCACTGCCACGCCCACAAAATGGCGAAAACCGAAAACCT
This sequence comes from Bactrocera tryoni, assembly GCF_016617805.1. NCBI lineage: Eukaryota > Metazoa > Arthropoda > Insecta > Diptera > Tephritidae > Bactrocera > Bactrocera tryoni. Next base: position 425,170 of record NW_024396572.1, read on the forward strand.
ATAAAGTGTCATAACTAAGCCATAAATAAAGATATTAAAGTGAAATTTGGCACAAAGGATCGCATTAGGGAGGGGCATCTTTGGACGTAATTTGTTTGGAAAAGTGGGCGTGGCCCCGCCCCCTACTGTACTTTGTACATATCTCGGAAACTACTATAGCTATGTCAACCAAACTCTATAGAGTCGTTTCCTTCAGGCATTTCCATATACAGTTCAAAAATGGAAGAAATCGGATAATAACCACGCCCACCTCCCATACAAAGGTTATGTTTGAAAATCACTAAAAGTGCGTTAACCGACTAACAAAAAACGTCAGAAACACTAAATTTTACGGAAGAAATGGCAGAAGGAAGCTGCAACCAGGCTTTTTTTAAAAATTGAATATGGACCAGAAACCATATCTCAGGAACTACATTCCCGATTTCAATGAAATTCAGTATAAAAAATTTTCTTAACAACCTGATGACATGTACGAAATATGGGTGAAATCGGTGCACAACCACGCCTTCTTCCAAAATAGCGCTATTTTGAATTCCATCTGATGCCTTCTCTGTATAATATATACATACATTAGGAACCAATGATGATAGCGGAATAAAACTTGTACATATGTAAATGATGGATAATGAAATCTCGATTATCACTTTATCATGCGAGAGTACAAAATGTTCGGTGACAAGCGAACTTAGCCCTTCCTTACTTGTTTCTCTATACACTAACACCAACGCACATTTTCGGGTTATTTTTTGTTTACCTAAATGCGATGAAAAAAAGTTTGTTTCATTTCTTGATTTATTTGAATGAGTGCGAGGAGAAAACATAATTGTCAATAGTGACAATAGAAAATCCCAAAAAGGGTAATAAAAAAAGCGATTGAAAGACGGATGTCGTTCGTGATCGTACCATCGTAAAGGAGGCTCCTATAACAAGAAGGTAAGTAAATGAATTTTATGTGATTTTTTAACAATATTTTGAAAATAATTACTTCATTAATTTTTATAGCATTTGAAATCAGAGCTGAATTGGAAGTAGCAGCAGCAGATATGTATATCATCAGAAGCGGCAATAATTAATTGTTAAGTAAGTATGTGAAAAAAGTGTGTGTACTTTGAAATTAGACTGCGCAGTCCAATATAATAGGAAAAAATAAATACATATATAGGTACATATGTATTTTATGCGTTTAAGGCGGCCTGCACAATCCAATATAATGTGTGAAAACAAATGTTTGTTTTATATTTTAAATGATCAAATAATATTTATCTTTTCTTTCAGATGTTATTATTATTTTTATTTAATTATTCTTTCTTTTCTGATTTTATCACTATTTTTATTTGATTAATCTTTGCTTTCAGAGTAAATGCTATTTGTATTTAATACATTTTATTCTTTCAGATAATATTAAACTTTTTTTTTCAGATATTATTATCATTTTATACAATTAATCTATATTTTTCTTTTAGATATTACAAATTCAATGTAATTATTATTTATTTTCAAGTATTAATAACCTTTATTTGATTTCAGATATTTGTCTTTTATTATCTTTTCTCAGACATTAATTATTTCTTTAAATTAAATTTATTTTCATTCATACATAAATTATAATAAATTTTATGTAAAAATGTAAAAAATAAAATAAAAATTTTAAAAATTAAAAAGTTTTGTTTGAAATTTTAAGAAATTTTTAAAGCAGGAATCAAAAAATGCAACCCTGCATCAGCCGTCGATTGGGGATAATAGAGCAGGACAGATATACTTTTTTATATGACACTGCTGAATGAGCGCAATACAGATGTATGATCACATGTATACGTACGTGAGTGGGTAGAATATTCGCTCGGCCTATGGCAAACTACACATGTTTACCCACAGGCTTACCCACTGATTATCTGATTTTTTACCCGCTCATGGTTGGCAGGGTCTGAAACAGCGGTCGTCGTCGTCGATACACTCGTGCACAATTATTAATGGGTTGTCATAAAAGTCTTGCGGTATTTTTATTGATTTTTTTTTATTGAAAGTGAAATGAATTTTTGATGACTCATACCCAGCTCTTGACCGATGCTACGGCGGCTACTACGCCGGTCTCCTTCGACCAATTCAGCGATTTTATCGCAATTTTCGACGACAGGCCTTCCGGAGCGTGGCGCATCTTCGACCACCTCTACACCAGAACGAAAACGTTGAAACCATCGTTCAAAATGCAAATAACACAGAAACCGGCACACAACTATTTGCCTTGCTTTGTACAGCACCACTGGAAATATACACACCGAATCTGGCTGCCGTACCCAGTTTTTAATGTTTTACGTTCCAAGTTCGTTTTTTACGAGATACAACTGTGTGAGAGGACCCACTAGCTTTCTGTTGTAATTACTTCTTTAGATTTTATGTATTTTCCAATATTCAAAATTTTTTTCAGTACACTTTTACGATTTTATCTTTTTATGAAGATTGTTTTTCTTTGAATGAATTATATTTAGTCAAAACTTTATAACACTACTTTTAAATTAATTGTGTTTCTTATATTATACGCTGCTCTTCATCAACACTGGCAACGTCTCTGCCGAAATGTCATTTTTATATTTGTATGTTCATTGTTTCTGTTTTTTTCTTCTTTTCGATTTTTCGCAATCACATTTTTCTCACTCTAACTGCTGTCTCTGTCACCTCTTCTTTCTTATGGAAGGCATACACGCACCAATTAGTTGGTTGATTGAGTTGGGCTAGAAATTGCCCTTGTCGCTACATGCGACACAACTTTTAATACAATTTTGAGGCCAACTTCATTTTGAATATTCACTTCGTTGCTTAAACATGAGTTCGGAAGTTGTTGCTTTACTTATTATATATGACGCGCTCTCTTCGACAGCCGAAATAAAATGGCGAAATCGTTTGAAAACACGATCCAACTAACACAACCAACTTGACAAAATATCAAAAAATTTTGATTTTCATCCAATCAGTTGGTACAACTCATACAACTGCCCCATATACATAACAATCAGTTCTACAATTCGATGAAATTGGTACAATAATTGGTGCGTGTATGCCTTCCATTTGTGCCAAATTTCACTTTAATATCTTTATTTATGGCTTAGTTATGACACTTTATAGGTTTTCGGTTTCCGCCATTTTGTGGGCGTGGCAGTGGGCCGATTTTGCCCATCTTCGAACTTAGCCTTCTTATGGAGCCAAAAAATACGTGTTCCAAGTTTCATCATGATATCTCAATTTTTACTCAAGTTACAGCTTGCACGGACAGACGGACGGACAGACAGACATCCGGATTTCAACTCTACTCGTCACCCTGATCACTTTGGTATATATAACCCTATATCTGACTCTTTTAGTTTTAGGACTTACAAACAACCGTTATGTGATCAAAACTATAATACTCTCCTTAGCAACTTTGTTGCGAGAGTATAAAAACTGTTTAAAAAAGAGTAAAATGGGGGATACGTGCCACGTCATCTGAAAACCGTGAAAGATGAAGTTAAGAACTATATTTACTTCGAAAACCCGTGTAAAAAAAGTTTAAAACTATAAAATTTCGCATATACATCCAAATTGTATGTTCATATGGCACTTTATTGAACATTATAACATAAAATACATAATTCATACAGGTGAAAAATTGGTAGAGCAAGCAAAACGCAAAGGCAATCCGTTAATCCAGATTTATGAACAGAAAAATTAGAATAAAAATAAGGAAAAAATATTTACATAGCTACGTAATTATTCGTCGCTACTTGATAACAAGCGCAATAGTTTGCGACGAACTGGACTAAAGTCGGTATCATTGCTGGAGATATCCATTTCAGTAATGTAAATATCATGCGAATTAATATTTTTTACAAGAAAAATTTTTTTTCAACCTTGTAACTTCAAATCTGTGTAAAAAGAAACCGTGTAAAAAAAGAGTTGGGTGTATGTCAATGTCGTCGTATATCTCGTACTGCTCATTGTTCGAATCGAACACTCCTTGGCGGACTCATTAGATGATGTCATTGTTCATACTTCCGCATCATATAGAAGGATGGAAATAATGCGGGACTTGTGGAGTTTGTCTTTTGTTCGTCGAGGGAAAACTTTACTTTTCAATTGCTACTCCTCCAAAAAAAACGGTTGGAAATAGAGATTTTGCGTCAGATTTTAAGACTGATATTGTTGTCGGTGTTGATACTGCTTTTAATATAGATGGAATTATCTCCGACTTCGAAGTTACGACCATGAACAGTGACGTGTGACCCAATTTGCGAAAACGATGACTGTTTGTTTGGTCACAGAGGATATTTCGTCTTGTCCAGTCTGGAGAAAGGTATTCTGGTATTGCTCAATGTCAGCTTACACAGCCTTATTAGTTTGGGGCGATACAAAATTCAGACAAAGCGGCATAAAAGCAGAGCAGGCTTTAGAAATGTTCCATACATAACTTCGGTATGCACAGAACGTCAGTCACTAGGTCACCTCTTTGTGCCCTACCAAAATATCCTCCGACCATGAAACCTTCCGTAAATCGCCACATCTTTTTGTAGAATTTTTTAGCATGACACCGACATGGCCGACAAGCTTGTAAAGCTTTTCATACTCGCGTATCTCGGACTTTTTTGTCTGCATATGCCTTTTCCATTTGTAGAGGTTTTACCATGGAGCCTGCATTTTCCAACTGTTGCACCAACAATGCCTTCTTTGCCCAACCGGACGTTGAAATCGCCATCCAAAATTTTTAGATCGTGGCGGGAGTAGTCGTCATAAGCTCATCCACATGATTGAAAGCCAGGACTCGGCGACTGAGTCTTTCTCCCACCACGAATCCCAATTCGAATTTGGGCTGCTTTATAAGCTTTAGTATATAATTAAAAGAAATGTTCTTTTAATAAAATTTATATTCTTTTTGAAAAACTTAAAAAAAAAATTTTAATATTAATTAAAATTCTGATTAAAACAAGCTAATCTAAAAGTAATTAAAAAATCATTTAAAATCATATTGAAAGATAAAAGCTTTATAGAAAAATACGACAACACACTATAGCAGAGAAGAATATTTGACGTCGTTTTTATGCCCTTTGTTTCCCTCGATCTATTGCATCCTCGGCAAAGTCAAACGGTAACCGTGCTTACCACTGTTCTAATACCATTCGATTTCAAATGAATTGCTCAAAAATTTTGCATTTGTTGCTTTTGGGTTTGTACAATGCACAATCCATACAATTTAGAGCAGCTAACCTATACAGTTCGGCCAAAATGAGGGGTAGAACAGCTATGTTTGCGAGAAAATGAACATTTTTTACACCGGAAATTTGCAAAAATGAAAGACGGGAAAATGATTTCCTTTGTTGCGTCTGAATTTAATATTCGCTATTCGATGAATTTTTAAATTAGCTTTTGGTATATTACTAACTTATATGTATATAGATCGTGCACACACGTAGTTTAATTTTGCTTTATACACAAGATGGAGGATGGACACATGTGTAGAAGTTCACGCAAGTGAGTAAAGTTCACTGGTTGCCATTCACTTGGAAGTGGCCAGAAACGATTCTTTTACATATGGCTCAATCAGCTCACGACTTCCGGTCCTAGACCAAGAATCCTCTGGGTAGCCAAAAAACATCCGTTTGAAAGCGAAACATCCCCTCCACAGGGTTGTGCGCTAGATTTGGGATCCGTCACGAAAAAAACGCTCAATGGCAAACAATTAAGGATTACGATTTTAGGGCATGCACCTGGAATGTACGGTCCTTTAATTGGGAAGATGCCGCTGCCTTGAAAATAAAGGCTGACATCACCGCCTTCCAAGTAATGTGATGGATGGGACAAGGACGGACGCGAGTAGGTCCTTGTGGCATTTACAAAAGTGGCCATATGAATGAGCGCGAATTCGGTGTGATATTCGTGATGGGAGAGAGACTCCGTCACCGAGTACTAACATTCACTCCGGTGGAAGTATACCTAGCCACAATTAGCATCAAAGCGAAGTTCTTCCATATATCGCTGATTTGGGCACACGCCCCGACTGAAGAGAAGGACGATGTGACCAAAGATGCCTTCTATGAGGGCTTGGAGCGCACCTATGAGAAATGCCCCGCCACGTTGTAAAAGTCGTTCTTGGAGACTTAAACGCCCAGGTGGGCGAAGAAGGTATCTTTGGCACAACAATCCGTAAATTCTGTCTCCACGCAGAAACATTCCCAAATAGGTTCAGGCTGATCGACTTCGCTGCTGTCCGAAATGTGGTTATCTGCAGTACTAGATTCCAGTATAGAAAAATACATCAAGCAACCTGGTTGTCTCCTGGTCGAAAGACACGTCTCCAGTGTTCTAGGCGTCCGTACGCTCCGAGCTCTTCACATCGACTCGGACCACTATTTTGTTGCAGCTACGTTTCACACCCGCCTCTGTGCAGCAAAAAATGCACGTCAACAAACACAAGGAACGTTCGGCGTCGAGAAGCTGCATTCACAATAGATAGCCGAACGATTTTCCACTCGACTTGCACTCCTGCTCTCTGAGAGCACTCATCAACAACTCGGTATAAGGGAACTGTGGGACGGCATTTCAAACTCATTACGTACAGCTGCAACCGAAACCATGGATTTTCGAAAAATGCAAAAGAACGGCTGGTACGACGAGGAGTGCCACGCCGCAGCGGAGAGAAAACAGACTGCCTACCTCGCAACGTTACGATCGACCACACACCGTGCGAGATAGATACCGAGAGTTAAAGAGGGAAGTGAGACGCAATTGCAGACAGAAAAAGAAAGAGGCCGAAATGCGTGAATATGAAGAGATTGACAAGCTGACCGACAGGGGTAATGCTCGAAAATTCTATGAAAGGCGGCTTACACAAGGTTTCAAGACCGGAGCACACTCGTGTAGAACCCCCAGAGGTGATCTAGCGACCGATGCCCAAAGCATACTAAAATTGTGGACGGAACACTTCTCCAGCCTGCTGAATGGCAGTGAAAGTACAACGCCAGGAGAAGGCGACTCGATTTCCCAATCGATGACGATGGAGCAGACGTTCCATTGCCCAACCATGAAGAAGTTCGAACAGCAATTACCCGCCTGAAGAACAACAAAGCCGCGGTGGCCGATGGATTGCCGGCAGAGCTATTTAAACACGGCGGCGAAGAAATAATAAGGAGCATGCATCAGCTTCTTTGTAAAGTATGGTCGGACGAAAGCATGCCCAACGATTGGAAATTAAGTGTGCTCTGCCCAATCCACATAAAGGGAGACCCTACAATATGCGCCAACTACCGTGGGATAAGCCTCCTCAACATCGAGTAGAAGGTTATCGAGCGTATTGTGTGAAAGATTGAAGCCCACCGTCGACAAACTGATTGGAACTTATAAGTGTGGCTTTAGAGCTGGCAAATCAATAACCGACCAGATATTCACCATGCGCCAAATTTTGGAAAAGACCCATGAAAGGAGAATCGACACACACCACCTCTTCATCGATTTCAAAGCTGCTTTCGACAGCACGAAAAGGAGCTGCCTTTATGCCGCGATGTCTGAATTTGGTATCCCCGCAAAACTAATACGGCTGTGTAAACTGAAGTTGAGCAACACCAAAAGCTCCGTCAGGATCGGGAAAGATCTCTCCGAGCAGTTCGATACCAAACGAGGTTTCAGACAAGTCGAAATCGCACTATAGGGGGGACTTCTTCAATCTTCTGCTAGAGAAAATAATTCGAGCAGCAGAACTTAATCAAGCGGGTTTAATCTTTTATAAAAATGTACAGCTGCTGTCGTATGCCGTTGTTATTGATATCATCGGCCTCAACACCCGCGCCTTTAGTTCTGCTTTCTCATCAAACAAACAGTCGTGACACTCGCGACTTGGCTCTCACATCACTGTTGACAGTCATAACTTTGAAGTTGTAGATAATTTCGTATATTTAGGAACAAGCATAAACACCACTTACAATTCATGTACACGAATCGAACAGTTTGTCTTCAAATCAGCGATACAGAACAACTTTAAATCACTACCGATCAGCTTATATATGATTTGTTCATGAACGCTCTCATTAGCAGAAAATACCCGAAATGATGCATTAGGGTTACCATATCGGTCTTAGTCAAAATCAGTCCCGTTGCATATGTAATACTGACTCTGTTTGAGAACTATCACTAAGCTACTACAATTGTCATTCATTAACATCTTCTACTCGTATCACATATTTTTCGGACGCCCCAAATTTTTTAGCAAAAATACATTTTTATCGCTGGACAAATACTTCAGAAAATCGTTACTATTCATTTTTTTGAAGTTATATTGAACAAGAATAACATTCTTAACGGTCTCAATTGAGAGGCGGTAACGTTCGTTACTCACTGTGTACTGATTAAGGAAATAATACGCTCGCAATTTGCGTTGTGACCACGGATAGACAACAAATACTGAACTATTATTAAGATTTCGGAAAACGACTCAGCGTTTTTATTAGCTTTGAAGAATTGACACAGCTGGTCATTAGCAGATTGCACAAAAAAACTCGTCTGATATTTCTCGGTCCCTTTTTTCGATTTCAAAAACGCATTAAAATTTTCCAACTTACCGATCAATTTGTTGTCGTCCATTTTTCGGGTCTAAAAACTGAAGATTTAAATTAAACCACAAAATATTAAGGGAAAAAAATGTCCTATTCCGGATTCGGATTCAATTTATGATATATAGTACTTGTATAAATGTTGTGAACACACCGGTAATTAGTAAATTATGTAAGTAAATTCCGCAAATTCGAGTCGAGACATGTGTGTGACTTTTGATGCAGTCGCATTTCCATGCGTACAAGTGTGTATGATGGCGATGTCATATGGTGTGCGCTCCAAAACTAAACCGAGTTCAACACGCCCAGGAATTTTATACCGAAAAAAACCTGCGCGAGTTGAACTCGGTCTAGTTTTGGAACGCTACCATGAATGATATGATTCATTTAAATCCATCCTACGCGTGGCGCACAAATTCAAAACACCTAAGTAGACTAAAACGCTGCGATGCTCACTTTTTTTCTCGCACTCGCTCAAAAAAAATTATAATTTAAAAAAACGCCGATGCAGGAGGAAACCAGGGAATCAGTGTATTTTTCACGAAAATCAGGGAATCAGTGCCGAAGGTCAAAATCAGCGAATTCCATGACAAATCAGGGAATATGACAATGCTATGCATACTCATGCTTCAATGATTGAAATGATCGACAGCGTTCGGTTTGTATATCATCCCCTAAACATTGATTTACTCGTATGTATGTATGTATATACATAAGCTATATATATTTATTATAATGGAAACTCCATCAAAGGACGGTGGACCTACCGACTCATACCGAATATCCATTCCTGGGTCGTCAGACGACATGGGGACCTGGATTTCCACCTAACCTAAATACTAAGTGGACATGGGTGCTTTAGCTTGAGCTACCTGTACAGATTCCAACACGACATCAGTCCGGATTGTCCGCCGTGTTCAGAGTGATTTGAAAACTCTGAGCATATATTCTTTTATTGCCAGCGTTTTATAAGTGCAAGGGAAAAACTTAAAACCACATTCGGTGGCAGGTTTATGGTGGAAAATTTGACGACACTCAAGTGTTAGTCTACTGAGAACTGAAGAGCTGTCAGCAAAGCGGCAGCCTCAATCATGACAAAACTGAGACATGTAGAGCAGAATAGGCGTTTGTCAGTCCGTGCCATAGAAGAGACTTAAGTGTCTTACCACTCCCACAAAGTAATACTTAATCAGGCGGTTCCGTTCGAGAGTATGGAGTTGGGAGTAGGTTAGGTTTAGCGAATTAAAGCTCCGTATTCTGACTTTTAATGCTTCCCCCTATTTTAAAAAAGAAAAAAAAAAAACATATACCATATCTTGAAAAACCAGTGAAAAGAGAATCGACACACACCTGCTCTTCGCCGATTTCAAAGCTGTGTAAAGTCCTCTTTCGACAAACAAAAACAAACTCTATAAGTCACTCACTATTCCCGTGCTGCTATATGGTGCAGCGGCATGGACGATGACAACTTCTGATGAGTCGACAATACGGGTTTTCGAGAGAAAGGTTCTGCGGAAGATTTATGGACTTTTTCGCATTAGCCACAGCGAATATCGCATTCGATGGAGCGATGACCTGTATGAGAAATAAGACGACATTAACATAGTTCAGCGAATAAAAAGACAGCACCTAATCTGGCTAGGTCATGTTATCCGAATGGACGAAAACACTCCAGCTCTGAAAGTATTCGACGCTGTACCCGCCGGGGGTAACAGAGGAAGAGGAAGACCTCCACTCCGTTGGGAGGACTAGGTGGAGAAGTACCTGGCTTCGCTTGGAATATTCAATTAGCGCCACGTAGCGAAAAGAAGAAACGACTGGCGCGCTGTTGTTAACTCGGCTATAATCACGTGAGCGGTGTCAAGGCCAGTAAAGAAGAAGATAAACAATCTTATATCAGAATTGGCGAAAGTGTTCAAAGTGTACGGACGTGTTTATTCAATTCGCTCCGTGAAATCTAAATAATCAAGCAGAAAGTAAAACAGAAAAAAAAACAATTTATTAAATTGTAAACAAACATAAATAACAGTGCACACAAATTAATAATAATAAACATAAACAAATGGTAATAATAATAGTATAAAATTAATATAAATTAATATGAAAAGAAAATTAAGTCCTTCAAAGTCAGCGGTCAATTCCAAAAAATTTCAAGTCGGCACACCAAAAATAAATAAAACGGAAGTTTTAAATGGCAACAGATTTGCCATACTAAGCAATGGTTCAGACGACGATGCGAAGGGCACCACCACAGTCGTTAATGCCAAACCACCTCCAATATTTGTATTTGCGCGAGGGTAGCAGTAATGCCAGAGAACGTAAATTATAGAGAAGGTCCAACTACGGACAAGCGTGTGAACAGTCAAAAGCTAACAAAATGCGATGTGCGTGTTTCACCACAGCTAACTAAGAAGGAGAAATTTTAACAGTGGCGCGTGAACAGAGCTGAGCATTCATTGAAAATTATGCTCAGAAATATACATATATTGCTATTACAGACGTATGTTAGCCTTTTGCTTATACATTATTTTTAAACGTTTACATGCCATCATATTAATTGATATCATTATCATTTTGCGTATTTTTATGAATACATGCAAAACTGATAATGCTCTAATTAAATTATGCTACTTCCAAAACAGTAATTGTAGTTAATGTGCGAAAAAGAGCTAGTTTTTAAATATTTCTTATGTTTGATACTATAATATAATTTCACATATTAAAAAAATCTTAAGCGTTTTTAAGATTAAAATTAAACACGTCGGACTCACTAAGATGCGCAACTACGAGCTAATTGCCTGTGCTAAGTTCGAGTTTAAAAAATTCCGGTAAAAATTGAAAAGCGTCCGTTCGCGGGTATAGTCTTTAATACAATAGCATTCTTTATTTCAACAGTTCATTAGTTAGCCTAAATCTTAACCTAACGGCTTAGACTAGAGGTAAGTATGTATACAAAAAAGGGGTAAGTATGTAGTTCTAATTCAATTCAGCATCTTAAGTTCATTGTAATAGATTATTCTAATACATAGGTAGTAGATTATGGTTATACTTGTATATTACAGAAATTGTAAGTATTTTACATAATGTAAAAGATTTTATAATGTATACAAATATTTTAACAAATTTAGTTCTTAAAAAATATCTTTTGATTTATAAAGTCGCATGACGCAACACCGGCCACCTTGACAGGATCATGATCCTTCAACTTCGACAGGCAGCAGGGCGAGCTTGTGAATAGGGCGCTTAATGGTGCCTGCTTTGGTTGCCACGTCTGCCACTCTCACCTTTCCGTCTCGTCCTTCTACGGTTGCGGCGATTCTTCCTAGTGCCCACTGCTGCGGTGGCGTGTTGTCTTCGTGGACGAGATCGCCGGGCTGCAGGTTGCGTTTCGGGTGCAGCCATTTGTTGCGCTCCTGAAGACTGGTAATGTACGTTTTGGACCACTGTCGCCAAAACTGTTGCTTGAGACAGCAAACAAGTTGCCATCTCTCGCAACAGCGAACTGGGTCCGTTGACACTTCTGCCGGTGGTAAGGCTCGGAGGGAGCACCCTATTAGTAGATGTGCTGGAGTCAATGCTTCGCCGTCGTTGGGATCCTGGCTCAAAGGTGCGAGGGGCCGCGAGTTGAGGATGGCCTCCACTTCGGCCAGCAGTGTTCCTAGCTCTTCGGCGGTGAGCAGCACGTTGCCCATTGCGCGCACTGCGAGGTGTTTGGCGGACTTCACTGCCGCCTCCCATAACCCGCCGAAGTGCGGCGCCCTCGGTGGTATAAAGGCGAATTTGAATCCTTTTTCGGCGGTGAATTCCATTACTTCCGGAGACTGGGACAGAAACACCTCTTTGAGTTCGCGCAACTTGCGATCGGCGCACGACGAAGTTCGTTGCGTTGTCGCTGTATATCGTCTGTGGTATCCCTCGGCGACCAATGAACCTTTTCAGGGTGAGAATAAAGGAATTAGTTGATAAGTCAGAAACTGCTTTAGACGTGAAACAAACGAAAACTGCGATATATGTAGGTTTTTACGGGTAGTCGACCGCGTAGTTTTAATGTAGTATAAATTGGACCACAAAAATCTACGCCACTTATGAGAAAGGGTCGTAGCGCTCGAAGTCTTTCAACTGGCAAGTTTCCCATTATTTGGCTTTGCAGCTTCGGCTTATAATGAAAGCAGTGTGTACAGTTTCTTACGGTTCCACTGCATGCTTCTCTTGCATTGATCAGCCATATGCGTTCTCGAAGAAGCGCAACCAACGCTTTTGCCCCTGCGTGGTGATTTCGAAAGTGCAGGAACCGTAAATAATTGATAGCGTAATAATTTTATTTAGTAATAGTGGGAATTTGGCATCGTATGGGAGAGGTGCATTTAAAAGGAATGAAAGTGGCATATGCGAGTACTCATGCAAGAACGGATTGAGTTTTTGCAAGTTTACGGGTAGCGTGGTGCCTTTCGTCAGTTTTTGGATTTCATTCGCAAATTCCGAATGTTTGATCACCTGAACAATTTTCAAAAAACTCAAGTATAATTCGTCAGATGTCAGGTCCTTTCCCTCCGTAGGCATTTTTGGTCGTCTAATCCATCGTAATAGATAGGCAACCACACGAAGCAATTTTTGATGAGAAGAGAAATTTTCGATAAGGTTTAATAATGTATTCTCTTTCACATTTATGGCTAGTGTGAAAGTATTTTTCTTCTTCTCTAATGCTTCATCGTCTGGGGAGAGCTGGAAGTGAGTGTTAATTGGCCATAAAGCGGGGTCTTCTAGGAGGAACTGTGGACCGCCAAAACATATTGAATTATTCAGTTCATCCACGTTGCAACCCCGAGATACTTGATGCGCAGGATTTTGTTTTGTTGGCACATGTCGCCAATTTATATTGTCAGTCAATTCTTGGATTTCAGACACTCTATTTGCAACAAAGGTTTGTAATGAAGATGGATGCGTTTTTACCCAATGCAATACGATTTCAGAGTCTGTCCAAAATATAATTTTTTCAAATTTTCGATTCAACATTTGCGCAATTCGTGACCATAATTTGGCAAGAATATGTGCTGCCGAGAGCTCGAGACGCAGAAGAGACTTGGTCTTCAGCGGAGCCACTCTAGACTTTGCAGTAAGCAGCATACATTTAATACCACTAGCAGTTTGGCTTCGTATATATATGCAGCATCCGTACGCTCTTATTGAAGCGTCGGAGAAGCCATGTATTTGGCAGATAGCACTCGACTCTAGATTTACGTATCGAGGAATGCTAATTGATGACAGCTGCAGTAGGTTGGCTTTGAAATTCTGCCAGCTAGTAGCAAGGCGCAATGAAATCGACCCATCACAATCTAGTTTTTGGATCCAAAGCTCTTGCAATAAGATTTTTGCTTTGGTAACTAGTGGGGCTAATAATCCAAGAGGATCGAAAAGGCGAGCAGAGATTGATAATATGTTTCGTTTAGTAGCTCGCAGATCATGAAAATTGGCATCCAAAACAAATCGAAACAAATCCTCTTTCGGCAACCAATGGATTCCTAGTGTTTTAGTTGAGTTTTTGTCATTGGAGCTTAAAGACTTTTCAGTACAATTACTGTCGAAAAATTTAGGGTGGTTCGAAAACCACTTCGTTAAGGTGAATCCGGCCGAGTTTAGTATTTTAATTACTTCACTTCTTATAAGATCTAGAGACTCAAAATTTTCAGATCCTGTTAATAAGTCATCAACATAAAAGTCTCTTTTAATGGCCAATGAACCGAGTGGATATTTAGTTGTATTAGCATCGCTGAGCATTTGTAAACACCGAGTTGCAAGAAATGGTGCAGGCGCAGTGCCGTAAGTGACGGTGTTAAGTCGAAAAATCTGAATTTGCTCTGAGGGATGCTCTCTCCACATTATAAGCTGACAATTTATGTCTTCTTCGTGCACCATTATTTGGCGGTACGTTTTAGTAATGTCTACCGTTAAAGCGTACTTATGTAAACGAAAACGAAGAAGAGTTGCGTACAATTCTTGGATAGTTGGGCATACCATCAAAAGTTCATTTAATGAAATTTAAGATGAAGTATGACTCGAAGCGTCAAAAACAATACGTAATTTAGTTGTTGTGCTCTCGGGTCTTAAAACGCATCAATATGTGGAATGAAATAGTGCGGCGCACTCGGGATCTTATTGTTCGTTGGGCTTATGTGACTTAGTTCTCTGTATTCATTCATAAAGTCCAGATACATTTTACGAAGTTCTGGATCTTTCAATGTTTTCCTCTCCAGGGCCTGAAACCGCCGAACTGCGATTTCATAGAAGTGACCGAGTAACTTACGGTCAGCCTGAAAGGGCATTCTGACTTGAAGCCTTCCTGAAGGTAATACCTCAGTTGTATTGACGAAAAATTGTTCACACTCATTTTGTTCAGGTGTGAATTTGTTGCCAGTTGTTTCTGAAGGAAGTTCCTCCAGAGCCCAGAATTTTTGGACTACTGAATCTATTGACGTTAAGTCTTCTTCAGTTTGGCATAATGTGCTATTTACTTCGGGAGGTGGACTAAGACTGTTGACATATTTGCCAGAAACAATCCATCCCAAAAGGGTTTTCTGTAGCGTTGGTTGATTAGGGCCACATTTAATTTGACCAACCGCTAACAAATCGAAAAAGGTTTCTGCCCCTAATAACATATCGATCTTTTGAGATTTTTGGAATTCTGGATCCGCCAATTTAATATTGTGCGGAATTTTCCAACCATTAATATTAATGGTATGGTCTGGATGATTATGACGATATTGATATCATCGGCCTCAACACCCGCGCCGTTAGTTCTGCTTTCTCTAGGCTGGACAAGGAAGCACAGAAAATGGGTCTGGTAGTGAACGAGGGCAAAACGAAATATCTCCTGTCATCAAACAAACAGTCGTCGCACTCGCGACTTGGCTCTCACGTCACTGTTGACAGTCATAACTTTGAAGTTGTAGATAATTTCGTCTATTTAGGAACCAGCATTAACACCACTAATGATGTCAGCCTGGAAATCCAACGCAGGATTGCTCTTGCCAACAGGTGCTACTTCGGACTGAGTAGGCAATTGAAAAGTAAAGTCCTCTCTCGACGAACAAAAGCAAAACTCTATAAGTCGCTCATAATTCCCGTCCTGCTATATGGTGCAGAGGCTTGGGCGATGACAGCAACCGATGAGTCGACGTTACGAGTTTTCGAGAGAAAAATTCTGCGAAAGATTTATGGTCCTTTGCGCATTGGCCACGGCGAATATCGCATCCGATGGAACGATGAGCTGTACGAGATATATGACGACACTGACATAGTTCAGCGAATTAAAAGACAGCGGCTACGCTGGCTAGGTCATGTTGTCCGGATGGATGAAAACACTCCAGCTCTGAAAGTATTCGACGCAGTACCCGCCGGGGGAAGCAGAGGAAGAGGAAGACCTCCACTCCGTTGGAAGGACCAAGTGGAGAAGGACCTGGCTTCGCTTGGAATATCCAATTGGCGCCACGCAGCGAAAAGAAGAAACGACTGGCGCGCTGTTGTTAACTCGGCTATAATCGCGTAAGCGGTGTCTACGCCAATTAAGAAGAAGAAGAAGGTCTGGATGATTAGCCGAAATACATCGCATAATCCAGAATTCCGCCGAAAATTCATAATTATTTACGCGCGACTTAACAAATGCGCTTAATTTGGCCCCGACTTTTGTACTTGAATTTCCAATCCCTATAATATTTAAAGTCCTGTTTTGGCGTCGAATCCGCAGTTTTTGGGCCAAATCCTCCGTCATAAAGTTGACTTGACTTCCTAAATCCAGCAAGGCTCTTGCGGGCAGATACTCTCCACAGCTTGATCTCACCAGAATAACTGTTGTTGCCAACATTACTCGATCAGGAACACTTATTGTATGCATTGCGTGCGTAGTTGTTGTTGGTTGCGGATGAGATTCAGCAGCGAAGGATACAGGATACTGGTGCAGTAAGGTGTGGTGGGACCGATTACACACGCGACATCGATCCGCTCTGCATTTGGATACCGTATGTCCCTTACGCAAACAATTTATGCATAAGGGCACCGATTTGACAAACTCAAATCTCTGTTGAACAGAGAGAGTTTTAAAAATGGGGCAAGCTGTTAAATAGTGGTTCTTCGATTTACACTGCTGGCATGTCGGCTGCTTTGTATTCGCTGCAACTAAAGCGGACTTCGTTCCATTCATATGAGGCTGCTTCACGTGGTTCGCGCTGGCTGCTGCTATGGGTCTCGTCCTCGAAGATGATGCGCCTTCAGCTGATAGGTGCTGGTACCGTCTATTTAAGGTGGCTTCACAATCCTTCCACAATGGTAACTTGTCGTAATCCAGCTGTTCTTCCCACTTTGATCGGGTGGCAGAGTCAACTTTTGTCATGACTATGTGAATAATTATCGCATTTGTGATTTGTTTCTCATTGCCCAGCGATAGCAATGAGTCATATACAGCCGACACTTCATCAATCATCGCGCGCAATGAAGGGGCTGAAGGCTTAGAGATAGTTGGCAGCTCAAAGAGTTTTGAAATCGTATTAAAAAAAATCAAACATTTATTGTCGTAAACCTTTTTTAAACTTGCAAACGCCTTCGGATAATTTTCATCCGACATTTGAAACGCCTTTATCGTGCCCAGAGCCTCCCCAGATAGACTATTAACCAGATGGTTAAATTTTTCAATATCTGGGATGTTTGGATCATTGTGAACCAAACTCTCAAACAAACTCATGAAATTTTTAAATTCCGAATATTCTCCCTTGAATTTCGGCAAATTCATTTTTGGGAGCCTTGAGCTGTGAGATGTTACGAATGATGTTTCAACAATAGATGTTCTATTTTTGGCCAAAATTGTTTTAATTATGGATTTTGTTTCCACAATTATGACCTCTAACTCCCCTCGGGCCATGTCGTCTTCATCAATCTCTTCAATTTTAGATTGACATTTCATCAATTTCTCACTATGTGAGTTTAGTATATCCAGACGACATTCCAATTCGATTGGATCTAATGACATAGTCTTTTCTAGAAGACCCATTTTTATGCGTAAAATGCTACTTTTCGCCACCGTCCTTTGACGCTTTAATGACTTTAAGTCGATCAACTCCTTACTTGGAGAGAGGTTGGCGATAGTTGGCTTTGGCTTGCTCATTTTGCTTGTTTAAATTAAATTTCCGGAACCAAACTATACAGGTTGGCAACAGATATATTAAGAATCGATAACGAAACGAAAAATATATGTATAGCGATTCCCAAACGAAAGCCAGACCAATAGCAATAAAGGTTGGCAACAAATATATTTGGAATCGGTAACGAAAACGAGAAAAAAATTATATCGATTCCTAAGTATACGAAAGCCAAACCTATGAAGTATGCAGAATGAGCAATAGCACAGTTGAACGTTCTTGATTTTTTTTTTTATATATCGAGAAAATTTTCCAAAAAAACGGATTGTAAAACTTGATTTTGTTTAAAATCAAATTTTTTTTTTTTAATATATAAAATATCGCACCTTAATGTTCAACTAAGAACGCTACCGCAAATCCCACGATCCCTCTTTCACTTATGTAGATGCATAGATGCATAAATGCATATGTAAGTATGTATGTACATATATGTATATGCGTATATGAATATTAAAATATGAGAATATATGCAATATGAAAATATACGTATGTGAAAAATTGTGAAAAGAGGGAGAGCCAAAACCTGAAAGCGTGCACTTGCTCCTTTTGTTTTTACTTTTCGTTTTTTTTTTTTTTTCGCACCACTTTCAGTGATTCGCACTCGTTACCTGTTGTGAATGCATAGGCGGTTTGCCTGCGTTCACTTCCCTTTTGCAGAGAATGCAGTTGCAGCTCATTCCCACGAAGCAGAGAATCTGGCGTCGACGTTAGCAGCGACGGTGTTGATGTTGACTTGGCAGCGGCGAGAACTGGTGTTGACGCAACAGCAGAGAGACGATGGTGTTGACGCAAGCCCGTTCGGTACCGACGTGATGTTACCCCAAATAGCTGTTTAGCGTTTTAACGTTTTAACGGCCAACGTTACCGGTTTTTAGTTTTACGGCACTTTTCTTTTAACGGGTTTGTACCTCTTTTCCGGCACTTTTTAGCGGCACTCGCGACACTCTTTTTATTTTGTTTAGGAACGGCACTTTATGTTTTTGGCGGCAGTTTTTAATAAATTTGCTTCACCGCAATAAATCTCATGCACAAACTTTATCAGGAAAAATAATAACAAAAGCTCTTATTTCAACACTGCTTTTATTTTAACACATGCTAACCGAATTATCCACCTTTTAGTTTTGGTTTCTCTTCTTTTCTTTCTTTGTGTTTGCGCTCTTTTGAACTGGTGAATTTCACCACACACTTCACAAAACGTTTTTAGTTTAGGTTAATTTGCATTTTATTTTCTTTTATGGTTGATTTTACCACTTCGTTTTTTGTTCACTTGTGTGTATGTCAATATGTCGCATATGTGCACTTTCCACTTAATTTTATATATACATATATGTATATGCACAAAGTGTTAAATTTTTCACAAACCCCTGTTTTCTTCTTTTTTTTTTTGATGTAATATTTTTTTTTTTTAATTTATTATATGTATGTATATTTTTTAATGTCTTTGTTCAGACATTTATTTTCAATATTTGTCACTTTGGTCACTTGCACTCGACCGAAATCGGAAGAAATGGAAAATTCACAGGCAATTGCTCACGCGTTCGAAATTTAATTAATACGTTAAGTATTACTTTGAAATTCCTTTCGAAAATTAAATGCACTACAGCCACGCACTGAGTCCCTGCTCGGGCGCCATGAAAAAATCTTAAGCGTTTTTAAGATTAAAATTAAACACGTCGGACTCACTAAGATGCGCAACTACGAGCTGATTGCCTGTGCTAAGTTCGAGTTTAAAAAATTCCGGTAAAAATTTAAAAGCGTCCGTTCGCGGGTATAGTCTTTAATACAATAGCATTCTTTATTTCAACAGTTCATTAGTTAGCCTAAATCTTAACCTAACGGCTTAGACTAGAGGTAAGTATGTATACAAGAAAGGGGTGAGTATGTAGTTCTAATTCAATTCAGCATCTTAAGTTCATTGTAATAGATTATTCTAATACATAGGTAGTAGATTATGGTTATACTTGTAAATTACAGAAATTGTAAGTATTTTACATAATGTAAAAGATTTTATAATGTATACAAATATTTTAACAAATTTAGTTCTTAAAAAATATTTTTTGATTTATAAAGTCGCATGACGCAACAAATATGTTTGTATATATGTGGAGTACTGATTTATTAATACACGTCTGGGCGACGTGGTAACCAAAATCCAACTGACATGCTTAGCTTAGAGTTCAATTTCTTATATGCTTATTTAGGTAACGGTGATCGACAAACATCAGAAGATGCTGCTGTCAATATGTAATGCATTATTATGATAGCTTAATTAATGTATGTAAGAGAGAAAGAAGTACTGTAACTCATAGGATAACAATTAGGGTATTCACAAGGTGTCATAGTGCGTCATATCGTCATATTGTCATATTTTTTTATGAGTGTCATATGAACACAGTTGTTGTTTCACATGCAAAATTAAAATATGACTGATACAACACTGCGTGGTATGTTTCTTGAGTTTGCTATTCTATCAGCTGTATTTGTTTACTTTCTTATTATTGACGTTTTAGTGTTTGGAATTAATAAATTAAATAAATTTCGTTATTAATATGGAAGGAAACCACGATATTCAGGTAAATTAAGTTGAATATAAATGTAATATGAAAATATTTTGATGTTTATGTGGTTGCAAATGATTTTATTGCAGTGTAAACCAAAACGCCGCCGTTTCAACCCGGTACATAAGTGGAATGCGGCAGAAGAAAAAGCGCTTGTGGAGTTCCTAATGGAAAACAGAAGTTTCGAAGTTTGTCATTTTAATTAAAAAAAAAACAAAACAAAGTCAAATAATTTTTTTTTTAAAGAAACCAACGGCTCAAAGCTTTTATGGTCGTTTCATCGAAGACACGCAGCTGACGGTAGAATGGAAAGTAGTGCGCGCAAAAGTACGCAATATGCGCACTAATTATAATAAAGCAAAGGAGTGGGAAGGTTCGACAGGCGCAGGAAGTATGGAAGGCGACACAATAAAAAATAAATTCTTTTAAGGAAATCTCTTTTTTTTAATTGTGACCATTATTTTTTTCTATAGATACTTTAAGAAAAATATGTTTTTTCTATGAAGAGTTGGACGATATTTTCGGCAGCAGATTAAATTGTTCTGCAGTAGTGGAAGGCAGTTTGGTGACGCTGTTAGAAAGCGATTCTACAAGTCCATCGGGAGCAGAATGTGTGGAATGTGCGGGCAGTTCAGTTGAAGCTGAAGCTGAAGAATTACAAAGTCCTGCGTTGAACGACAATGTGTGCATTCGAAGGCGGAAAGGAATATATTCCAAAACTGCCTTGTCGGATATTTTGCAGGTTCATGGTGAGATCGCAGAAATAAGGAAGCAAAAGCTTAAGATGGATGTTGCAACAAGGGAAAGGGAAATGGCAATCAAAGAATAAAAATTAGAGTTAAAAGAAAAAGAAATTGAATTAAAAAAAGAGAAATTAATGACAAATTAGAAATTGAAAAAATGAAATTACAAATGCAGGAGAGGTTGGCAATGGAAGAGCTTAGGCTAAAATATAAATAATTTTACAATGCACTACATTTTTAGTTCACTTTTGTTATGAATTTATTTTTATTATTATGTGTTTTTCTATGTCTTAAATGAAGTTTTTATGTTATAAGTTTTGTTGTGATATTAACAGTTAGTGCCTTTTGAAGAATACGAAAATGAAATGATAAATGTACCTTACCCAAAATAAAAGAACCAAAATCAAACATATAGTTGGATTATAATTAAGCAAAATAATCAGGCATTTTTATTAACTTGTATGATTAAAGAACAAATGCATATACATACATATGTGTATAAGTATTAAATATTTTGATTTTGTATATAACGAAGCAAGCAATTTCTCGTATTATTTTCTGATTATAAAGGGAATTGAGGCATCAAAACTTCATTGTTGTTTTCATTATCTATATCGAAACTGATTAACATGTTGTGAAGAATACAACACACCATAATCCAGTCATTGTATTCCTTCTTATTTGACGTTGAAAGCATTATAAATTTAAGCTCCTTTAAACTACCGAATTTCTCTTTCAAAAGTCCAAAACAATTCTCAATTCGTGCACGGTATATGGAAAAATACGCGTTGAATAAATCCCTTTCTTTTTTTCTATGTTCAACACTGTTTTGCGGGAAGGGCGTTATTAAATATGGTTTCAGTGGATAGGCACTATCTCCCGCGAACCACTGTGATGTCGACAAGAATCGTTCCGGATGCTTTGCTAGTGAACAATTTGAAAATATTTTTGCGTCATGTACACTGTCTGGGTAACCAATCGTCACCTGTCTTATGCGCAATTTATAGTCACAAATCGCTTGTAGTTTTACAGAATATTGACGTTTACGCGAATAGTAAATTTAATGCTGCATAACTGGTGCTTCAACTAATTTTATTTCGGAACCATCGATGTAACCCACACACCCTGGCATTTCTTTCAAAGTTGCGGACACAATTTCCAGTCTTTCTCTTTCATTGGGCCAGTATAAAAACTCATTTTTTAATCACAATATGGCTGTAAAAATTCGTTGCGTTATATTTTTAATAGTGCCTCCATCACCCACATCAAATAAGGAAGCCACTTTGCGAACAGATTGTCCATCGCCGGAAGATCCCAACCGATACAGCACTATTTTGAGTTGCAGTTCGATTGGAAGTTGTGAAGCACTTGAACTTGTCTTAAAAACAGCGTCATTTTTAATTAATTCTAAGATACGTTCGCATTCCTCCGGGCGAACACGAAGCATCTAATTGAATCTGCTATCGTCAAGATTCCTTAGCACATTTCGCTGCCAACTGGAACATTTTGGTAAGCCGAAATGAACGCTTCTTCTGTCGCTCAGCAAACAGCTCATACTGATCAAAAAACTTTCAATAGCTTCGTCTTCTTCGTCACCTGCCAAAGTATAAATATTTGCATTTAATGAAGAAAATGTATGCAAATACTCACTTGATTCAACTCCTAATAGAGCCAATGCATGATTTTCACATAAAGAAGCTATAATTTTATTTTTCTGACTTTCTCGTGGCATTTCTGTCTTCTTAATTTTTCACTATCAGCTGATTAAGTGTAGAAATATGACATACAACAGTTAAGGGTGCTCACAAGTGTCGCATTTTTTAAGAATATTAAAATATGACATAAGACATACAACAAAGCTTGTGAATTGCCTAAATGTAAAGTAGAATGTAGGATAACTTAACCTTTAGTTGTACTAACATAAATGAACTTAGTATTGACCTATCAATGCATGAATTAAATATTTTAAAGATATGTTTAATGTGGGTGTCGCCACATATCTCCCCTATGGGAAAAAAAGAAAATTAGCAAGAATTTTTGGAATTATGAAGACATTTTGAAGCGCACTCTTTTTTGACTTCTATGTATTGTTGTAGAAACATAAGGATTTGTGTCGCTGGTAGTTGTGTTGCATTGGTTATATCCAGACGGATTGGATTGTAGGTGCTCGATATCGTCACTACAAAGATAAGCTGGTTTTAGGTGATCGATGGATATGTGTGCAGGTTTTAGATATAGTAGCACTTTGTAGTATTTTTCATATCTGTCCATAACTGGGAATGGTCCATCATATGGTGATGAAAATGATTGTTTTACTTTGTCGTTTCGAATAAAAACGTGCGTTGAATTTGCGAGATCCTTCGAAATGAAGATTTTCTCTCGGTCATGACGAGAAGCAGGCGTAGGCGTTAGATTTTGAAACGATTTTCTTAGCGTTTTAACGAGTTCAGGTGCTTCGATTGTTTTATTTGATGGTGTTAAAAACTCACCCGGGAGTCGGACTGGCTCACCAAAAACAATTTCTGGTGGTGTGGCTTGGATGTCTTCTTTGAATGCAGCTCGTAGTCCTAAGAGAACTGCAGGGAGTGCATCGTACCAACTATCGTTGTGGCAAAGAAGGGATGATTTGAGTTGTCGGTGAAAGCGTTCGATAAGTCCGTTTGATTGTGGATAACTCGTTGTTCGTTGATGTTTGAAACCGAGGAGATCAGCGAGCTTCCTGAAAAGGTCTGACTCAAATTGTCCTCCAAGGTCGGTTGTTATTCGAAGTGGGACTCCAAAGTAGGAAATCCAAGTTTGCATGAGTGCATGTGCTACTCGGTCGACTGTGCCGTCAATAAGTGGTGCGGCTGCTGGATAGCGTGTGAATCGGTCGATTATTGTGAGACATTGGGTGTGTCCTTTTGAAAGCGGGAGTGTCACCAAGTCTATGTAAATATGTTCAAATCGACGCGAAGGTAGCTGAAATGTTGCGATGGGTGAAATTGTATGACGTGAAATTTTATTCCGCTGACATTGAATGCATGCTTTGGTCCATGTAATGCAATCCTTGTTGATTGATGGCCAACATATCTTTTTGTGATAAGGCGTCTTGTAGCTCGGCGACCAGGATGTGAGACTGAATGAAGAGTCTCGAAGATTCGCCGCCTTAGTTGTTGTGGAACGAACGGACGTGCTGTACCTGTGGATATGTCACAGTATATAGCAATGTCCGTGGTATTGCTGTTGATTTTTCGTAGCTCTAATGATGTATTCGAGCTGTTGAGTAGTTTTTGAAGTTCGGCATCGTTGGTTTGAGCGCATGCAAGTTCTTCGGATGTAACTGCTGTGTGAATGGCATCGACTCGAGATAAAGCGTCCGCAACGATATTTCTGGAAGCGGATATGTGCCGTATATCGGTGGTAAACTGACCGATATAATCAAGTCGTCGAAATTACCATGGTGAAGCGCGTTCGGGCTTCTGTTTGAATGCGTGCATTAAAGGTTTGTGATCAGTGTAGATGGCGATGTGTCGTCCCTCAAAGATATGACGAAAATATTTCACTGATTCGTAGACTGCGTTGAGTTCACGATCGTAGGTCGATCATTTTTGAATAGATGGTGCAAGTTTGCGACTAAAGAATGCAAGCGGTTGCCAATGTTCGCCAATACGTTGCTGAAGCGCGGCACCAATTCCGTATTCAGATGCGTCTGAAAAGATGGCCCACTCGGAGTTGTTGTCCGGATGTGCCAAGAGTGTTGTCCAGTTTATTGAAGTTTTTCCGTTGATTTTGGGACCTTTGAGTAGCGTGTTGAGTGGTGCGAGTATGTTTGCTGCGTTCTTAATAAATTTGCGGTAAAATTTGATTGTACCAAGGAAGTTGCATAGTTGGGTGATTGTTGAAGGACGAGGATAATCGATGATGACTTTGACTCGTTCCGGAAGTGGTTTTATTCCATGGGCGGAAATTGTATGCCCTAGGAACTCGATTTGTTTGAGACCTAGACATGTTTTTGTTGTGTTGATGACTAAGCCATAGTGTTGAAGGCGTTGAAAAACGATATGCAAATGTTGTTTGTGCTCTGCTTCGTTGGCAGATGCGACCAGTAGATCATCGATGTATGCGAAAACGAAAGGTAGATCTCGAGTTACCTCATCGATGAAGCGTTGAAAGGTCTGAGCTTCGTTTCGGAGTCCGAAGGTCATAAATGGGAACTCGAAGAGATCAAACGGTGTGATAATAGCCGTTTTGTGGATGTCTTCCTCAGCTACTGGAATTTGATTAAAGGCACGAATTAGATCGATGGTTGAATAGCAAGATGTCCCGTGTAAATTTGCGGTGAAGTCTTCTAAGCATCGAACTGGGTACCGATCTGGTATGGTACGTTCGTTGAGACGAAGGCAATCGCCGCATGGGCGCCATTCGCCACCCTATTTGGGCGCCAGATGTAGAGGTGATGACCAAGAACTATCGGATGGTCTTGCAATATCAAGGTTGATCATCTTTTGAAATTCAGCTTTAGCAATTTTTAGTCGTTCGGGAGCCAATCGCCGAGCATGACTACTGACTGGAATGCCAGATGTTGTCTTGATGTGATGCTGCGTTGTATGTGAAATTTGTTTAGGTTCACCATCGGGACGTGTAATCTTAGGATATTCGGCAAGCAGTTGCCAAAAATCCTGATGGTTGATTCGGCTGTTGGAGTTTGATCGACTGTACAGTCACGCTTTTCGTTGTACCTGAGGTACACAGTCATGTGGTTTCGTCGATGAGTCGTTGGTTTTTGAGATCGACGAGGATGCCGTAGTGTGAAAGTAAATCAGCGCCAATGATTGGATTGGACACATCTGCCAGTATGAAACGCCATGTTAGCGCTCTGCGACGGCCGATGTTTAAGACGATTGTTACGACACCGTAAGTATTAACGGGTGTTTCGTTAACTGCGATGAGTTGGTAGCCGGTCGCCATCTTCGTGTTAGTTGCTCGTTTGTGAAGGTAGACTGAAACTTCGGAGCCTGTGTCCACTAGAAATTGTGTGCATAAGTTGCGGTCCGTGATGAAGAGGCGGTACGATGGTGGAAGAGAGGCACTTTCCGCCGCTAACGTCTCTCTGGTGCGTTTCCCGCTTGTTGGCAATCCGCTGTGCATTCTTGAGCTAGGTTGCCAAACTTTTTGTGATACCAGCAGGTGTTACTAATGGACATTGCAGGAGAAACCGATCTGCTTCTGTTGATGCGTTGTGAACGAAAACGTTTTCGTCCAGTACTTTGATGGGTGTCCAAAAGCTTCTGAAGACATTTCGTGATGTGAGCGAGTTCTCGCTCTACGGCTGTAGAATTCAAGTCGTGAGTCGTTGTAAGCGATGTTTCAGCTATATTATGCCCTTGAGCAGGTTGAAGAACGTCGTGCAAACGATCCGCGGCTTCGCTTAATGATTGTAGCTCGGCCGTGCGTTGTGCAACCAAACATGCGCGCATTTGGTCGGGAAGGTGTGAGACCCACCTTGCTCTTAATACTTCCTCATCTATGTCTGGAACTAAACTTCGAAGGTGTCGCAGATGTCGGGAGGGCGTTCTGCGCCGAGGCACTCACCGTCCAGAAGTTGTAGAATTTTCGCTTCTTTCGATTTAGAATAGCAAGCAATTAGTGTGGTCTTTAAACGTTGATAGGGCTTGTCGACTGGTGGATTTAAAATGATGTCCTCAGCGTCCGCAGCTATGCGTATGTCTATCAACGGAATCGTGGTGGAATTTGTCCACTTCGCTCGTGACGTTGTGATTGCGAAACTGTGATTCTAATTGCGCGAACCAGAGGACTGGCCTGTCTTGGTTGAAGCTTGGAACACGTATTGTCGCAGGACTGAAATTGTTTCCCAGGAACATGGAAGGCTTCGGTAGGCGTGGCGTGTCATCGTCGGCAGGCATTTCAGATAATATTTAATTAATAAATATAAAAAATATAAAATACTAGTTACGAAATGTTGTGCAAAACGCTGCCACCTTCCCAACTTCCCACCTTCAGTGGGATGGTCCGCTATTGGTAACGGGTCGCTAGCTGTAAAATTCCACCGTTGATCCAAGATGATCGCTAAAGTCCACGTCGGGGTCACCAATTGTGGAGTACTGGTTTATTAATACACGTCTGGGCGACGTGGTAACCAAAATCCAACTGACATGCTTAGCTTAGAGTTTAATTTCTTATATGCTTATTTAGGTAACGGTGATCGACAAGCATCAGGTGATGCTGTTGTCAATATGTAATGCATTATTATGATAGCTTAATTAATGTATGTAAGAGAGAAAAAAATACTGTAACTCATAGGATAACAATGTAAAGTAGAATGTATTATAACTCAACCATGTAAATATATCGCCCACTAAAAGCTGCAAACAATGTTCTACAAAAACAACAATCGTTTAAAACAAATAGCATCAGCAGCGTCACAAGTCAATATGGCAGCCAAAGAGTCGATGCCCAAATTTGTAGAAAAACACACAACAACAAAATTTTCATTCATGAACGCAAACGCACTTTCAACAGGCAAACTCGCATCATCCATAAAAACAAACACCATTACATCTCCCCGAGTATGCCTTTGCCTACAAGCGTCTTTTCGCGACTATGGCAAAAGCTAAAAATCATAAATTCAACAATTTCTGATGTTTCTTCTAAAAAGAAGTGTGAAGAAGAAAAGTGTCAACCCCGCAAACCCGCAAAGTACAGAAAAAAGTGGCAACATAGTTCTTGTCGATTTAAAATATTTTACAAATATAAATATTTTTCCGCGGCTCGCAAAAATCTGTGTCGATATGTAAGCAAGCTCATACAGAAACATACATATATTTTTACGCTGGCTTGTAGGCAAAGCTGTTACAGCGACAAGGGGAATCGTGACAACCGGCGTTCGTTCGTTTGTGTTTTTCGGCAAAGCTCGGATTTTCTACCAACAACACAAGGTTGTGACACTTTGTCGTCACGTCAGCCCTTCGACGCATTGACCTTTTGACAAAGCGTGAGCTTCGGTCACTAGTTTTCCATCCTAACGGAGATTTCGCATGAAACAATAAGTGTACATAATTACATACAAAGTTGTGTGTGGACAAATGTACAAATATTTTGTGTATGATTCTTTTTGTTTACATGCACATATAATTACATACGTGAATATGTGCGACCGCTTGGTCTTTTAACATGTTATCAAAACTTTTAAAGTCCGCCATAGACTCTAGTGAAGTCAAAGAAGCATTGGAAGAATGCGGTTTTGGTATTAAAACAGTTGTAAATATACTTAATGGATCACAGTTAATGTTTAAAATTTAATTGTTGCGGAATTCTAATCAAAAAAATGAGACCCATCATATATATAATATAATTTGAAATATTTGCATCATCGTAGAGTAACTGTTGAAAAACCACATAAAAGGAACGGTCCGGTACAATGTACTAACTGCCAAGAATATGGGCATACTAAATCATATTGCATTCTACGCAGTGTTTGTGTGGTATGTGAAAATTTACATCCCACTTCAAAATGCTCCCTTAGGAAAGAAGATTTAAATAAAAAATGCAGCAATTGTGGAGGAAATCACACTGCTAACTACAGGGTTGTCCTGTATATAAAGATTTGAAAACGAAGTTGTCAAGGGGCATTCAAGCACGACGTAACCAAATGTTACAAACACCAGGTAATGAAATTATAGCAACCTCAGATAAAAGCTCAAATCCTATTATTTCTAACAATAATATTATGCAAGGAAGCTAACGATGTTAACCAACATAAATTAGAGATTATTAGATTTCTGTCTGAAAAAATATAGATGTAATGCTTATATCAGAAACACATTTAACAAAAAAAAAATAATTTCAATATACCGGGATTTAGACTCTATGTTACAAATCATTCGGATGGAGAAGCTCATGGTGACACGGCAGTGTTGATAACAAATATGCTACACCACAGTTACAAGCTACAACAATATCACTAAAACATCGGGGTTGTGACTTAAACCGTACGGCTATATACTGTTCACCTCAATTTAACATTACATATAGCGAATTTAAAAACTATTTTGGAACCTAGTGTTCAAAGACCTAGTGTCAAAGATTTCTAGTAGGTGGAGATTAAAACCCAAAATACACGTCCTGGGGCTCACGTCTTATTAATCCGAAAGGACGACAGCTGTACTACACTATTATGAATGAGAATAATAAGCTGGATATAATATCTCCTGGTAAGCCGACATATAGTACTGGCTCAGTGATAGAAAAAAATACCAGACTTAATAGATTTTGCTGTAGTCAAAAATATAGATAGATCGCTTATAACAGCTGATACATGTACAGACTTATCATCTGATCATTCTCCTGTGCTAATAAAGTAATACGAATAGCCCATGATATTTGAGCCAAAAGTTTCTCTAACGTCACATAAAACCTACTGGTTGAAATATAGAAGGTATATCAGCAGCCACATCAAGATTGATTGCAAAATAAATACTGGAAGAGACTTTGATGAAAGTATAAGAGAATTTAATGACGTAATAATTAATGCAGCTGTATTGGCAACACCAAAGAAAGATTTTAAAAAGATCACCAATAATGAAATAGAAAAACTTGTAAATGAGAAAACGCAAGCTAGCCGTGAATGGCAGTTAAATCGTGCCCTTTTAATTCTGCTTCAACTGAAATCTGCTGTACGAAAGTTAAAAAGCGCTTAAATGAGAGGAAGAAGACAACACTGAAAATTATATCAAGAAACTGTGTCCAAATTGTAGCTCCTTTTGAAAGCCCAGAAGTCTTTCAAGTCACCAGTAGATGACCATGCCTCTAAGACAGTTGAATAGTAATTGGGAACGTAATAATGAGGAAAAGGCAAATTGCTTTGTAAATCCCCTACAAATAGTATTTCAACCCTATTGCCCAAAGAACAACTTGTAGTTGTCAACTTTGCCCAATACCGCTAACGAGTCGCTTGTGTCTATTAGGACTTCTAATTCTGAAGTTGCTAGAATCATAAAAGAGCTAAATTCGAAAAAGGTATCAGGACACGATAGTATTATTCCAAAAATGATAATTGAGTTACCAAATATTGCTAAAACGGTGCTCTCTTTGCTCTTTAATGCAATTTTTGGTTTCGGATACTATCCAATTTCGTGGAAAAAGTCGCAGATCATCATGATAGATAAAGCTGGTAAAGACCTAACACAGCCGTCTTCCTACAGACCAATAAGTCTCTTAGCCTCTATTCCTAAAATATTTGAAAAAGTGTTACTATCAAAGATGTCTCAGTTCCTCTACGAAAATAATAAAATACCAACGCACCAATTCGGTTTTCGTGAAAAACATAGCACGATAGAGCAAGTAAATAGAATTACTAACGAAATAAGAAAAGCATTTAAGCACAGAGAGTACTGTTCAGCTATATTTCTGGACGTGGCTCAGGCGTTTGATACGGTGTGGCATGAAGGCCTTTTAAATAAGACTAGCTGACCCCGCAGTCGTTGTCCTGCGTGAAATTATGTGTTTAGAAATGAAAAAGTTGAATTTATCATTTCATTTTTTTTTTTTCAATGCATCGCAGCTTGATAAACAACATTTTTTGGTTTCTGTTCCGGTGTATAGAAAAGATGGTTTTCCAACTCGTGAGCAGGCCACGTATATCTGGCCGAGTGAAAAACATAGCGTTTCCAAATGTATAGCATACACTATGCGACTATCCTTGTGTCTCAAATGCACTCACTGGAAACTGAATACGTTTGAACTGAAATGACAAATCGTTAGAACTCAGAGGAATTCGTAGAATCAAGCATTCTGCCCCTTTGTATTCGATAGCTGCGTCACAATCAGTCAAGTTCCATTACACAGTTTCGGCGCCTGAAGATTGTGGAACATAATAACGACAGATCCAACTTTGAGACGCAAATGATGCGGTGGCATACCAAGCCTATTCAAAAATTTATAAATTTCACGATCGATCAATTTGTATGAGCGCAAGTCTCCCGGAATTTGACTTTGAATCTTCCAGTTTAAGTCAACAACATCGGTATTTTTGGCAGCTAACATTGCGCGTGCACTTAAGGAATTGTAGGTACGATAATTTGTCCAATGTCCGAATATTCGTGATGAGTTCATCTTTGGTGAATTGGTAAAGGGAAGATGGAATTGATATCAAACCACCGGAAGTATCAACCGGAATTTACCCATTTCCAATTCTTAGCGGATACGATGTAAAATGTCTTCGGCAATGTCATTTTTGTTCGTATTCCATAATTGACGCTAATTTGATGGCAGATCATCGCGAAAAATGTGCGAACTTCATTCCAATGATTATCAAGTTCCAGCAATTGTAATTGTAATTGTATGTATAATATCAAGATATTTCCGAATAGAGCAAGTTCTCGCAAACGGTTCACTGACGAAAGTTGTGAAAAACTCGTAAATGTTAATTTTGTTGCCTGGATAGTGTTTCGTACATTTATTGTCAGACATACAAACTGAAGTGATATTGTGATGTCCGTAAGGTACATGAACCATATTGGTTTCGTATAATTCTGCTTCTATCTCTGGATCAGGAATTTCCGCAGAAATGATTTCATCAATTTGATTTGGTGTAACCACCATCCACCATCCAAAGAAGAATATGTGCGTGCGGCAAACTTCTCTTTTGCCACTCAACAGAGTACATCCAGCATCTAACAGCACCACATATACGTTGCTTGAAGATAAAGTTTACAAAACATCGCAACTGTTGTTTGAAAAGTTGTCCTCTGACATCGTGACGATCGCTTGCTGATTGACCGCGATCTATAATTTCATTCGTATGTCATCGCATCCTGGGAATACTCGGTCAGGTGCCATGGGCTGTCAATATACATACTTATGTTGATGCCAAAACGAACGCGACCTCTTCTTGGCATCGTAACACATTTCAATCTGTAATTGAGCACTTTGTGTGAAACACACAAAACGGTTTCACGGACGTTAAACGACAAATTTGACAATTACTAAAAAAAGGAAAAAAGTTGAAAAAAAAAATTTGTATGAAAAAAAGTATTATGGAATTGTCCAACTTTCCGACTTTTCCTCACGAAAAGCATACGGTTTTTTTATTTCTAAACTTTCCTCGATCCACAGCGAACAACCTCTGAAAATTTCATCAAGATTGGTTCAGCTGTTCTCGAGCATTAGCGTTACTAACAACATCCATTCGTTTGTATGGGAAAAAGAAAAGAGCTCTTTTTAGGAGTTTTCCGGCAATTATTCGAATTTTTTTCGCCATAAAAACCATCCTTGAGCCTCAACGAACATTTTAAAAAAAGAATTGGCAAAATTGGTCCAGGCGTTTTTGAGTTACGCGCCAGCATTTAAAATCATGTTCGTTTTTATTTCCTTTTTAAAATCGTATTTGAAAATTTATTTTCTTCATAATTTTTTTTTCGGAAAATGTTCCAGAATTTTCTTAAGTATTCTCCTTGTTTGGGCGGAGACCTGTCCGAATTGGTGGTAATCACCGAAATCGGTCCAGGCGTTCTCCGGTGATAAGCGTTGTAACTTACTTCACTTTCTTTTATGTATATATGTATATATAGATTAAAAACATTCTACCTTTAGCATTGTATAAAACATTGGAGTCTTATTTAAAAAAAAGCAAATGTATGGTTAAAGTGGGAGATTTCATATCTGATGAACGACAGATAAGAACTGGTGCACCACAGGGCAGAGTTTAAAGCCCAACACTATACATCATATATACAGCAGATCTTCCAACAGCTAACAATGTATTAACTTCAACTTTTGCGGACGACACAGCTATAGTGAGCCGTAACAAATGCCACATAATAGCATCAAGAATATTAGCCGAGCACTTAAGGTCTGTCGAAGAATGGCTAGCTAACTGGCGTATAAATGTGAATAAACTAAAGTGTAAGCATGTTACGTTTTCGCTAAGACCAAAAATGTGTCCGGCAGTAAAAATTAACAATATTTTAGTACCCCAAGCGAATGAAGTAACATATCTTGGTATTCACCTAGACAGAAGACTTACGTGGAGAAAGCATATATGTAGTAAAATAATTTGCATGACGGTAGGAGCAGCAAATTTAAATTTGGCTATTAAAAAAAAATTCCAAACTTAGCCTAGACAACGAAGTGCGTTTATATAATGCGGTCATAAAGCCGATTTGGATGTATGGCATTCAATTGTGGGGTACGACCTGTGCAACTAATATTGATATAACACAAAGGTTCCAGTCAAAAATGCTTAAAACAATCACCTGTTCACCAAGGCACATGCGTAATGAAAATATTCATAAAGACCTTGGTATTTCTATGGTAAAGAAAGAAGTAGAAGACAGCAGAATTAAATATATATCTAAACTCCGAGATCACCCAAACCCTTTGGCTAATACTTTGGTACATTCATGCGATCAAATAGGCCTTAAAAGAAGAGATATGCCTGCGTATTAAGGAGCAACGTATCACCAAAATAGCTTAATCACTTGCTTAAGCGTGTCTAGTTTTTAAATATATTTAAGGTTTTATAACTTATTGTTAGTTTTTAAAATAAAAATCAGATTCAATAAAGTCAAAGAAAATGAAACAAAAAATGTATAGTACAAGTATATATCTTGGCGAGAACGTAACATGTTTTGCATTTTTGCTCATTAATATTTGTACGCCACTTGGCTAACCATTCTTCGACAAAAGTTAAGTGCTGCTCTAATACCTTTGATGCTCTGATAGAGCTTACTAGAGCTGTGTCATCCGCGAAAGTGGATGTCAGTACATTAATAGCTGCTGGAATGTCTGCTGCATATATAATGTACAGAGTTGGGCCTAGCACCCTACCAGTGATCTGCAGTGAATGAGTTAAACACAACTTTGAGCCACTTGCGAAAAATTGAGTATGAAGCAAGCAAATTATTCACGGAATGAGTATAAGTGTGAATACTGCTCACTTACAATTATGAGAGAGAGAAATTTGGCTTGAGAGCTGATTAGCTTGTATGAAGCATATATTCACAAGTGTTTGCTTATGAGCTCACAATACTTATGAATCTTTGCTTAGGATTCTCTGACATTCATGAATACAAAACACTTGTGAATATACGAAGAAGTTCAATTGTGCGCAAGCCACTTGAGCCAAACGATATGAACCAAAGGCTAAGAAATCCATTACGAAATTAGTAAGAGTTACTATTATATTATTGTATAACAACAAGGATTTTGTAACTGGTTCTAATAATGACTAGATATAATGAAATAAAAAATTGGATTTTCATATTTTGTGTTAATTTTCTATTATTAAAAAAAAAAATCACATATACATACATACTTACATTATTATGTTATCACTTATAATATTACATTTTATTTTATAAAATGATAATTCAGTTCCTTCTCAATGGAATTAAAATTAAAAATAAAAATCACGTCAGTTTAATGGTATAAAAATTACATGAATTATTATCAAAAAACTAAATAACAAAACTTCAGTTAATTTCGGTAAAAAATAAAAATAATAAGCATAAAATTTACTTCAAGATTTATGTACATACATAAGATTCAACTCCAAAGATACAAGTATATATTATAAGTATAGCTTCTAAATATATATTAAGATTGAGGTATTGCTCAAAATTGCTTCTCAATATCATTGTATATTTTTGTTTTTTAAGTTTCTAAGGTCTTATTGCCATATTAGTTAGTCTTAAATATTGAATTCAGGAATATTATTTTATCTACGGTTTTGGGTGCAAGTCGATTTCTTTTATCAGTTATTAAATTGCCTGCCAAGGAAAATACACGTTCAGACGCCGCACTACTTGCAGGTATAGTTAATATTTTAAGTGCAAGTTTTGATATGCTTGGAAAGTTAGCTTTATGTTGCTTCCACCATTGAATTGCGTCAAAGTCATTATCAAATTGTATTCTTTCTGTAAAATATCGATCTATCTCATCTTCGATACGTTCCTGCGCGCCCATGTTTGAAATATTTGGAAAAAGACGTGAAGACGTATTTGATGTTGAAGTAATTGGTGAAGATGGAATTTGTGGGGTCTGATTTTGTTCGGACGTGTAAAACTCAATATTGCCTGATATCTCCTCAATGCAGAAATGCTTCACAGCTTCAATATCGACATCTCTCATAGCTTTTGCTGGAGGATATAAAAATAGTGCCACTTTGTGGTAAATGCTTAAATTAGCAAGCCATATACTGTCGATATATGTTAATATGTTACGTTTAAAGCTGACTATTGCTGGAACGTCTGTTTGAACTGCTTCACATATCGTCTTTAATCTAAAAATTGAAGGAAGTACAAAACATATTGACACAAAATTACACCCCTGTAATTTTTTAGAAATTGTGTCGAAGTATTGGCACAATTCTACTAAAGAGTTGACGATATTTATATTAATATCTAACAAACGACTTTTGTTGATTATTTTCCGTTAAAATACCATCGATAGTCGGCCAATTGTCTGAAATGGACTTTTTACATTAGGTAAGAGTTCCATCGTGTGGACAGTGACTTTTTAAAGATGTTTAATGCATGTTAAGATTCGATTTTTTTAACTTTACGAGGCTTTTGCAAGAATCTAATTAAAGCTTTTAAATCATTTGTAGTCTCAAATGCAGCGTTTACTACGTTAGAGAACAAATGATTGGAACAATTGATTCTCGTGTAGTTTTGTAATGCGCTTTTGATATTACTTCCTCTATCAGTCACAAATATAACTGATTCGAGGTTACAAATATCAAACTGTGAAAATATACTCAATAATTTGTTCTGAATATTTATACCTGTTGATTTTTCGAAATCCATAGACTCGATACCCAAAGCTATGTTTTTTAAATTGGAACCGTCGAAAAAATGAAGTGTTGCGCATAAAAAATTTCTCTTCACATAATTGTCAGTCCATAGATCCGTGGTTACAGAAGCATTTCCTTCATCAACAACTTTTTTTAAACACGATTTAATTTCATTTTTCTTCTCCTCAGCCATTCTATAGGTCCTCCGCGAGATAGTAGTTGCATTTGGAATAAGATCATGTATATTAACATTTTCACCGTATTTCGATCCAATTTTAATAAAAAATTCTGCTAACTTTTTAAATCCAGATCCTTCAACGGCAATAAAAGGGCGGCAATCTTCTATTATCCATTGTGAACAGACATTGATAACGCATTCCTTATCTTCTTGGCTTACATTTCTTATAACCACTTCCTGTCCAGAAGTGTTAGCGAAGCATTTGTGACGCATCAAATTACTTGTTTGCTTGCCATTAAACTTCAACAAATGCTTGCATTTTCGACAGTAAACAAACCCTTCCAATGTACTTCCATCGCTTTGTTTTATTTCAGCAAACACACTCCAAACTGCACTTTTACCTCGTTTCTGTGTTAATTGATAAGTACCATTATCAATGTTCTCAATTACTCTATTTTGATCAGTCATGATTTTTTAAGCCTTTGTACTCCGAACTACTTTAGAAGCAGTGATTTTTACTAATTCACAAGATGATATTTACCAAATAATTTATTTACTAAGACTTACTTTTCCGATTTTCTTACTCCTAAATCTGTATACTGTTCGA
This sequence comes from Bactrocera tryoni, assembly GCF_016617805.1. Taxonomy (NCBI): domain Eukaryota; kingdom Metazoa; phylum Arthropoda; class Insecta; order Diptera; family Tephritidae; genus Bactrocera; species Bactrocera tryoni. The sequence goes on from NW_024396572.1 coordinate 461,802, forward strand.
AGCTTCAAACCAAATTGTACTCGCCTTTGAAAATCTTTTCCTCTTTATCGCTTTTCAAATAGGTAGGAGAGTACTCGGACCGTCGTAAGCACATATCTTGCCTGACACATAACCCGCCGACATTTCTTGAATATATGTATTTTACTATGTTTTAATGTGATTTATTGTGCTATTTTAAAAGAAAACTAAATAAAAGGATAAGATACAAAGAAGTTTCAGTTTTGTAGTTTTTACGAAGTCACTAGAATCACGGGTTTCGTTTCTTTTAAAACCCCTCCGCGTAGGTATAAACTTCAGGGACTCATCTACCTAAGCTCTCCACTTTCTAAAATGTAAGATAAAGCTTAAGAAAATAATTGAATAAAAGGATAAGAAATTTTTTGTAGCCATTACAATCGCGCGTTTCGTTCCTTCTAAAACCCACCCATGTAGGTATAAAATATATTTTGAATAGGCACGGAATTCGTGAATATATTCATGAATAAACAATGATTCACTTATTAGTGAATGTATTCATGAGCCTTTCAACTCATCTAATAGTATGCAACGAATAGCTCAGACAATTGTATACAGAGAAGCAAGCCAAGCCAAGTGTGAGCGCTAAGTGATTGTGAGACATATTCACACTCATTATTACAGAAGCAAGCCATGTGATTGTGAGAAGATAATATTTTTAGTGAGAGCAAGTGTGAGTGAATATTGGGGGTGATTCATGAATATGAGAGTGTATTCATAAGCCAAGTATTCACTGCAGATCACTGCACCCTACCCTGAGGTACACCAGCCCTTATTGCTCGTTCTTCTAATAAGATGTCTGCTACTTTAACTGTACATTTCCTGTTTCTTAAATATGACTCCAAAGTTTTATGCAATTCGTAAGGCAAAACGTTTTTGATTTTCCATAAAAGGCCTTCATGCCAGACCTTATCGATCTTCTGAGCATCCTTCTTCTTTACTGGCGAAGACACCGCTTACGCGATTATAGCCGAGTTAACAACAGCTCGCTAGTCGTTTCTTCTTTTCGCTACGTGGCGCCAATTGAATATTCCAGGCGAAGCCAGGTCCTTCTCCATCTGGTCCTTCCAATGGAGTGGAGGTCTTCCTCTTCCTCTGCTTCACCGGCGGGTACTGCGTCGAATACTTTCAGAGCTGGAGTGTTTTCGTCCATTCGTAGCCGCTGTTTTTTAATTCGCTAAACTATGTCAATTTCGTCGTATATCTCATACAGCTCAACGTTCCATCGAATGAAGGAACGTAAAGCTTTCGCAGAACCTTCAGAACTCATCAGTTGTTGTCATCGTCCACATGTTGCACCATATAGCAGGATGGGAATAATGAGTGACTTATAGATTTTGGTTTTTGTTCGTTGAGAGAGGACTTTACTTCTCAATTCTCTACTCAGTCCGAAGTAGCACCTGTTGGCAAGAGTTATCCTGCGTTGGATTTCCAGGCTGACATTGTTGGTGGTGTTTTTACGGGTTCCTACGTAGACGAAATTATCTACAACTTCAAAGTTATGACTGTCAACAGTGACCTGAGAGCCAAGTTGTGAGTGCGACGACTGTTTGTTTGATGACAGGAGATATTTCGTCTTGCCCTCGTTCACTGCCAAACTCATTTGCTTTGCTTTCTTGTCCAGTCTGGAGAAAGCAGAACTAACGGCGGGGGTGTTGAGGCCGATGATATCAATATCATCGGCATACGCCAGCAGCTGTACACTCTTACAAAAGATTGTACCTGCTCGATTCAGTTCTGCAGCTCGAATTATTTTCTCTAGCAGCAGATTAATGAAATCGCTCGAAAAAGAGTCGCCTTCTGTGAAACCTCGTTTGGTATCGAACGGCTCGGAGAGGTCATTCCGGATCCTAACGGTGCTTTTGGTGTTGCTCAACGTCTATTACGCCTGAGAATTGGCATTATATTTTTTTTGTGGAGGAAAGGAGTAATTTTTGGTAGTAACACTTTTTCAAATATTTTAGAAATACAGGGTAAGAGACTCATTGGTCTGTAGGAAGACGGCTTTGTTAAGTTTTTCCCAGGTTTATCTATCATGATGACCTGCGACCTTTTCCACAAAATTGTAAATTATACGAAACCAAGAATTGCAATAAAGAGCAAGGAGAGCACCGTTTTAGCAATATTTGGTAACTCAATTATCATTTTTGGAGTAATATTATCGTGTTCTGATGCCGTTTTCGGATTTAGCTCTTTTATGATTCTAGCAACTTCAGAAGTAGAAGTCCTAATAGACACAAGCGACTAGTTAGCGGTATTGTTCTTTGGGCAATTAGGTTGAAATACCTTTTCTAGGTGATTGACAAAGAAATTTGCCTTTTCCTCATTACTACGTGCCCAATTACTATTCGACTGTCTTAGAGGCATGTTAGAATCTACTGGTGGCTTAAAAGACTTTTCAAAGATAGTTTTGCTTGCTAGAATTTGGGCACAGTTTCTTGATATAATTTTCAGTGTTGTGTTCTTCCTCTCATTTAAGCGCTTTTTAACCTTTCGTACAGCAGATTTCAGATGAAGCAGAATTAGAAGCAAGCGACTTAACTGCCATTCACGTCTAGCTCTCGTTTTCTCATTTAAAAGCTTTTCTCTTTCATTATTATTAATTGTTTGAGTAGGTGCCCACTTCACTTCACCTTTATGACATTTACCACTTTCACTTCTTTCACCTTTTTTTTAAATAAAAATGCCCGGTTTTATACTATAAAGACAGTTCAAATTTAATTCTAATCAAATTTTAGTTTCGGTTTTATATATATGATTCAAAATCAATTTTATTATATATGCTGAACGATAACTGAAGATAACTATGGCAGGCGGTGATAAAAAAACGAGGATTTGTAGAGGTGGTACCTAGTGTGGTGTGTGTTTGCGGGTGTCGATGTGGGTTTTTTTGACAGTAGGAGGAAGCGTAGAAAGCCGGAGTGCGGGACTTTAATCAGCTAAACCTAACCTACTCCCATCTCATGTCTCCCCCACGGGACCACTGGAAAAAGTATTACTTCATGGGAGAGAAAAAGACATTTAAGTATCCTCTATTGTACGGACTGACTGACCCCTAGTCTGTTCTAAATGTCTCAATTTTGTCATAATTAGATTTGCCGCTTCGCTGACAGCTTTCCACTTTACAGAGGACGCGCACATACATGAACGCAAGTGCTGTCAAATTGTCCACCGTGATACTACCTCCAAGGGTGGTTTTCAGCTTTTCCCTTATACTTGAAAACCGAGGGGAATAAAAGAACACGTGTTCAGAGTCTTCTATACACTCTTTACACGTCGGACAGTATGGACTAAAGTCAAGGCGATATTTGAATAGGTAGGTTATGAAGCAACCATGCCCACTGAGTATTTGGTTAAGGTGGAAATCCAGGTCCCCACGTTGTCTGCCTATCCAGGCATGTATGTCTGAAATCAGTCGGTGGGTCCAACGTCCTCTGCATGAAGTTTGCCACCGTTGCTGCCATATGCGATGCTTTTAATTCTGTGGTAGACGTCTTTGTTAAGTTATATATTAACGCGAATTCGTCTCCCTGGAAGTCAATCGGCGTCATACCGGCGGAGGTCATCCAGACGTTTAGCTACAACTACCATTATGAGGTCATCCGCATATGCGATTGTTTTCACATTTTTTGTTGCGGTATTCTTAACACCCCGTTGTACAACAGGTTCCATAGCAGCGGGCCTAAAACCGAGCCTTGCGGTACTCCACTGGAGATAGTGTAGCTCTGAGTGCCCTCGTCCGTCTCGAAACGCAATCTTCTATTTTGAAAGTAACTCATTATAATATTTATTAGATAATGAGGAGCGTGTATATCGTGTAAAGCTTTTACATGAACGCATTTTTCAAATCAAGGGTTATTAGCACGCAGTATTTTTTTGTACCACCTTTCCATCTTTTCCCTCTTATTGTACATTTCGAAGTATCAACTACTTCTCTTAGTGCGTCATACAAAGCCGTATTGTCCCTCTGATAATCCGCCGGCTTGTTGGATTGCGAACTCCAAGCGTGTCGAGCATGCAAAGAGGTCGATATGATGAAGGTGCTTTTATTGGCTTTGGGAGTAGAAGCATTTGCTATATCTTCCACGGATCGGGGAACACCTCTTCTAATACACACGCATTGTACAAGTTAACAAATAAACTGGGCCTTAGACTTATGGCTTCTTTAAGGGCTCTACTTAGTATACCATCTATTCCAGGCGCTTCACAGTGGCCAATTTGGCTTCGCTAGCGGCATTTTATTCATAGCTTCCAAAGTAAAGAAGATATCTTCAATTTTTTTTTTCAATTCAGAAAAAAATCAAACAATTTTTGGGAAAAAAATTAAATTTTTTGTATTTATGTAGGATAATATAAATTTTAGTTTGTATTTCGACAATTTGATGAAGCTAATTATAATTTTTAATATTATAAATGTAAATGTAAATATTAATTAAAATATATGTCGACGAGCGAGACGGCGAGAATCCTAATACGAATTGCCGGCACTGGCGATCTTTTTTCCGTAGGATTGTGGTCGAATTGTCAAACGAAATATATTAGCGTAGGTGTCGAAGCGGCGCAGTGCGTTAGCGAAAAGTGATAGACGAACTGTACGTGACGAGATGTGTAAACGAATTGTTGAGGTGCGAGTTGTATGAGACGAATTGAGACTGCTTTCCCGTTGCCCATCCTTTTTGTTGAGTGGGTTGGCGTACAGATGTGTTGAGTTGTGCTGTAGTGTCAGCTGTGGTGAATTGCGATGTAGCATTAGGATGGGCCAGATTTACCGGGTATAAGGGGTGGATGCTTAACTCATTTAAACATCCTGGGCCCCCTAGGCGAATATTTTGCCTAGTATGATATGTTTGTATAAGGTGTTGCATGTGTTTCGGCGTACTGCTGATGGAGTAGCCGAGGCGCAGAATACATTGTGACAGCAGAAGTATCTGATGAAGGAGTTGTAATATACTCACATTTATCCGGGTGTGCAGAGAACGGATTTTGGTTTAAAACATATTTTAGTATGTATTTGCTTTTACGTGCATACGATAAAAAACTATCTTTTGCGGACTAGTTTGTAACTGCTTTTCGTAGTTATTATATTTGCAGTTGTTTTTTTGATAAGTTTATTATTTATATTTTTTATTTCAAATTTCTTGACCGTCGGCTTGTGAAGCGCTTTTCGCTGATTAAATTTTTTGCTACAGAAAAAACCCTTTCAGATGCTGCACTGCTCGCCGGAGCTGCTAATATCTTGCAGCTAACTTGGTAGAGCAACGGAAAACGGTCTTTGTTAATTGACCACCACTGCAGAACATCAAAATCTTCACTGTAAGCTTTATTACCATTTTTATACGTTTGAATTTCATCTTGAATATAGAATATAACGTTAGTGCTCTGAATAGGTTGGGAATAATCTGCAAAAATATTATCTATTTCCTGTGTGGGTTTGATTAAGATTTCAATATCATCATTTTGGCTATTTATCTTAATATCTATCATCATTTCTTCAATGTCTTTGACAACCTGTTCCTTTTCTAAATCTGTGAATTTTGTCAATTTATTTGTGGATGGAAATAAAAATAGGGCAATGTTATGAAATTTTTTTTAAATTATCATGAACTATGGAATCTAAATATTTTAAAAGTGAAATCTTGCAGTTTTGTACAATTTTGATGCCATTGTCTTTTGGAGGGGATATTTTTTTTTAGGTTATTAATGTGTGGAATAGTCAAATGCAATGTTGGATAATTGTTAACCTCCAGCTTTTTCGAACAAGCCTCAAACGAAGCAAGAAGTTTCACCAGTCCGCTAATATTATTTAAATTAATATCTTGAATTCTACATACATATTTCTTTTTTTCCGTCAAAATCTGAGAATTTTATTGCAACAAAAACTTACATTTTCTTGTGCGTTCATTGCACGAGCGTCGTTTTCCTTACAATCCACGTTTATGCACGTGTTAATAATACTGAACTCATCTGCACAGTTGTATAATAGCACACACAAACTGTCCTTATAATTTCGCTTGATGTACAGCGTGTTAAAAAATACAAATGTAGTACTCACTCACAAAGAGTACAACCATATACTGTTCTCACTCTAAGTGAAAACAATAAAAATGCTGTGCTACCTACTTCTGCCCTAAGAAGTATACTGTGCAGCAAACAATGAGTACAGTATTTTTAAGAACACTACACTACTGTACAGGTCTTTTTAGCTAGATATGGGTACATTCATGCAGAAGTCTACGAAGAGCAATATCCACGTTTGGGTAAATGCTTTGAAAATCTTCGGTTCGTAACCATTTCAACAAACTGACCGCATTCTTTCGCTCCTCATTTTTTATGCTGCAGTGAGAACGAAAATGAAGACATTCTTCTGTAAAATCATCTTCTAAGTCAGTAGAATGAATTATTTGCAATGCCTTGGCCTTTCATCGACTTCTAAGATGTTTAGATTCGTCAGGTTGGTAATAAAGTAAAATTTATTGTAGAGTAATTTATAAGCACCCTGACGCCTTTTCAGTTCTTCTGACAATGTATCAATTGCTACTAAAAACGTATTTATTCTAAAATTTTCACGGCCATTTTTTTGTTGCATCTCTTCACCTGTATTTGTCTCGCCAGGAAGCAGCTTACGCTTTCGATTGCGTCGAAAATCTTTTTCGTATTCCTGTACGAAGGACAGTTTTTTCGCTTTTTTTCGAAATCATCGAAATTCTCTCTCACACTCTGAAGTTTTTTACTTGTGGCGTTAATGCGATCTAGTAAACGTCCCCAAAAAACAGCCATGAGGGCCGTTTCAAAACGTTCCAGTTTCAAACGAATACCTCTTGCTTCGCATATAACGGTTCTCTTCTGTTGTGTGTCATTTTCGATGGTGACTAGCGTTTTATGGATTTCATTCCAGGATTCGCGTAAACTTTTGCATGCGTCTGCACGAGCAGACCAACGAGTCGTTGATGGACTTTTGATGGTTAAATGTTCAGTTAAAGTTGAAGTAACAGCATCTGTCATTTGTTGTGATTTGTGGCCTGTGTTTGGAATAAACTTGAGAAACCATTCTACAGGTGATCCATTAAGCAGGACATATCTGATTACATAAGTTAGCTGGTCTACGTGAGATATATACGGTGTCGAGTCAATGAACAGAGACAAATATTTTGCTGTTAATATTTCCATTACAATTGTTTCCAAAACTTTGTTTCCCATAAGTCGAATGAACTCTTCGCATGTTGTTGAAGAAAGATAACTCGTAAATCTTGAGCCTGGATTTCCATAACGTGTAATGTGTTTAGCTAAGAACGGATCGAACTTGGCGATAAGCTCTAAGGACATTAAATAATTTCCATTGTGGATTGATCCAAATTTTTTTTCGTGTTCTCTGAAAGGCAAACCACGTGATGCAAGTGCTTTTACGCATGCAACTACTCTTTTCAGAATGTTTTTCCAGTAATTTATTTCTTCATCTAATTGCATTGTTAATGCGCGGTCAAGGCGATCTAACACATTGCCTCGTTCTTTCATATGCAGAACAGATAATTTGTGAGTAGGCGAATTCTCATGAGTTGACACTCGAGTCAGTCATTGAAACGTTCTTTTTTGTCGAACTGACTCTCCCCGCCATTAAAAAGCAAACAAGGACCACAAAAAACACATCCAGTACTTTTGGAATAAATTAGCCACTTTCGCGGAACTTTTTCACCATTTAGAAGCTGACGTTCGAATAAATGTCTCGACAACTGTCGCGCTTTATCTTTGTAAATGGGCTCACTCTTGGGAAAATCGTTTTGAATGTTTTGATTGGCTCCGTTCTTACAAATGTGATCACGCGTGAACTCGTCGATTGTCCATTTAGCTTTCGTAGAGCTCCTGGTCCGGTGGATTGGGTTGCACTCCTGGTACGAGTGGGATATCTTCGGCTTGTTCTTTTGATATACTTGCTTGATCAAAGTATTTTCACTTGAAGACACTTTAGACACTGCAGAATCATCAGTTGATGGAACGCCACTACTACTTAGAACGTCGAGTGTTGGGTCAATAATAGGATTGCGTCGGGGCGCGGGGTCATAGCGGCGCGACGCACCGCACGCGCGTAATAACAATAGGTTAGGTACCTAAGTACATATTCTTCCTAGATACTTTATACTCGTATGTACGATGTGCGAAATTATTTATACTTTGATACGCAAAAATAGTGATTTAGGAAGATTATATAAGCATACGGTTAAGATACTTTGTATTTGAGTTATTTCTTGTTAATCTTGTTGTTATCAGTGATTTTTTTGGCACGATTTGCCGCCCTAGGACCGGGCCTTAGGGCAAATCCGCCACTCGGTATCATCCTCTAAAAATATATAATCAAGATTTAATATTATCTTTATGTACTATTCTATTCCTGTAGTTAATTCTAACTTTATTTCCTAAGTCTTCTTTTACTACCTGTTTCTTGTATCTAGGATTTTTTTTATTTCTCTCTCCTGTAATCTTTTCATATATAACATCTTCGCAAAAATATGTTTTGTTAATTCTATTTTTATTGTGTCTTTTTAGCTGTGCTGATAAAAGTTTGTCTGGTAAAATATCATAAGAGACTTTATTATAAAGTACTTCAAATGGTTTCTCATTAGTTACTGAATGTATAGTTTTATTATATTGTTGGGCAGCTCTAAATATTGATTCTGTAAAGCTTATTACATCATGTTCTTGTTTAATACATCGCGAAATTTCAATTATTGTTGAATGTACCCTCTCAATTTGACCATTAGTGGTACTATTTCTATTTGAAGTCTCTGCATCAAGGACTTAAATTGTACCGTAGAGAGTCTTGGTTCATTACCAATTGTTAACTTCTTTATAAGAGAGAAACTTTGTAATATTTCTAACACTTTATCTTCTAAATTGATCTTATCTTCGATTTGCTTAATAACCAAAAATTTGGAATAGCTATCTTTACATTTAATGAATTTTTAAGATTGCGCATGGAATATATCCATGTGTATTTGTACTCCTTCCTCTGTAGGTATTGGGACCTCTCCAATTGGTATTTTTATAGGATGTCTATCATATTTGTTTTTATTACATATTCTTTGAATTGTTTTCTCATTTCAGGCCAATAATATTTTCTGCAAATTTGATCCAAATTCTCTTGGTAACTTCCATGTGCTCGTGTATGCGTTTGTTCAATTATAATTCCTTGGTCTTACCTGTTTGTTATGTCAATTGCAAAATTTTTCGTATATATGAATTTATTAGTAAATGTTTCTCTTATTTTTGCTTGTATTACGTATAGATCCTCTATTGAGCACTGTATTGCCGTAACTATGTTTGGTTTGATGTATTCCTTTAATATTGTGATTAAATTATCAACAGTATCATATTCAATTAAATGTCTTATTTTTCCAAATTCTTGAATTTGCTCATGTATTGTAAATCTATTTTTACTTTGTTGTTTAAATTGGTTTAATGGTTTTTTTGTCTCGGGTATCTGAGTATGATCACTACTTTCAGCTGAATGTTGAGTTACTGTGGTTGACGATTCGTCGGATAAATTATTAAGAAATTGTCGTGACTGAGCATCTGCTACCACATTTGTTTTACCTGGTTTATACATACATACATATATAATTTTTGCTCCATATTCTCCAATTAAAGCATGCCATCTTTTCATTTTGGCATGAAAAGATGAAATGCCAGAGCATTGAATTTCCCATTCTTCTTATTATCAAAACATATAATGTATTAATTTCTTATTAATTAAAGTATTCTGCTGACCAAGCAGTAATACCGTAGGAAGATACAATTTGTTTACATTTATCATTAAGTGTCTGTGTGGCTGCTGCCGTTAACTTACATATACATACATAAGTAAGTATATGAGCAGCGTGCACATGCTACTACTGATAAATGATAATATGATTTAAATTCGCGAAAGCGAACATAAACACATAGGGTCATGATACATACATATATACAAGTGAGTAAAAGTTTTGAATAATAAAATATACAATTTATGTACATTTATCACTATTGTAATATATTTAATTTTTTTTTTAATATATTATGATAGTTTGTTATATATGTACATATGTAATGAAGTATAGTATACACATGAGTATGTACATATATACATACATACAAATGTATCAATTAAAAGAAATAATTGAAAAAGTAGGCGTTATTTTCGCATTAATTACAAATATTGCTTTGAAAATTAATTAAAATGTATTCAATTGCACCTGTTTGCATATAAATGTATCAAAATATAAGCAAAAGAGCTAACGAGTTACTTCTATAACAGCAATATATAATACTGTGAATAATTTTTATTCCATGCTTTTAAGCGCAACTGTTATGATTTCTCCTGCCGAGCTGGCAGTGGTGAAACTCCTTCATCTCAACCGAGTTAGATGAAAATATTTTTACGTTCTCCACGCCGTGAACCTTCTCCATGATAAACGTTCTCTGCAAATCTCTGTATTCATCACATGAGTACTGAAGAAAGCTTTCCTAACGATTTTTGCGCTAACACCAATATATGCTAAAAAACCAATTGAAAAAAATATTGTACATTTAAAGTCCATTGATAAGCCCCGGCCTGACACGTAGATGGTGCTACTACAATTGAGTCCTTACGATTTTTAGTTAGCTGTAACCTGGAATCATTAGTTTGTGAATTGAGGGAAGCAAATTTTATTATTGTAAAAAATTGATAAAAAGGAATTTCGAGTGTTGATAAAATATTGCTTTTTGAAAGGAAAAAATATAGTTGAAGAAAAAAAGATTTCTGGCCACTACCCCAAGGAAATCGACCGTTCTTGTTCTTCTTTACTGGCGTAGACACTGCTTACGCGATTATAGCCGAGTTCACAACAACTCGCCAGTCGTTTCTTCTTTTCGCTACGTGGCGCCAATTGGATAGTCGAAGTCGATTAAGAATCGATTCTTGACATTCGAAAAATTGATTATTTTACGAGAAAACTCTCGAGTAGAATCGGAATCGAGTTTACCATCCCTACTGGCAGCCACCGCGTGCACATATAATAACCTCCTATTGTGCGGACCACCACAAAAAAAATGAATTCTTTTCCATGTTATTTACATATATGGAAAACAGAAAATTTGAAAGAGGCACCTCTTAATATTAATATTAAGAGCTCATCTTTTGAGTGACTTTTTTCACATTCTGGAAAGATTTTAGCCTGTTTTTCATTTGAAAAAAAAAGTTGCCTCAGAATGACACACCCTAGTACATATGTAAATGTGTGCTTATGTCATTCTCACACAAATAATGCATACAAAACATACACATTTATATGCGTATGCATGAAGATATGTCACCCACAAAAATTACAAATATTGTTCTACAAAAACAATAAAATCAATATGGCAGCCAAATTGCCGACGTCAAAATTTATAGTAAATTACACAACAACAAAATTTTCATTCATGAACGCAAAAATATTTTCAAAAAGCAAATTTGATTCATTCATAAACCAAAGGTCATACTTCTCACCGAGCAAGCCTTTGCCTACAAGCAGCTTTTGGCGAGGAAGGCAAAAGCTAAGATTCATAAATTGAATATATTTCTGAAATTTTATGGAAGGAAAAAATGACAACCTCGCGAATATAAGTATTAAAACATATTAGAAAAAAATTGACAATATAGTTTATTTGTCGATTTTCAAGTCAAGAAATATTTCAAAGAAAATATTCAATATTCTCTGATTTATGTGTACAGTCAATCCCGGTTAAGTAGTACTCCGATTAAATGAAAATCAAATCCCTCCCTCATCACTCTTAACAGCCTATATTATGTCTTGCTGCATCACACGGTTTGTTTTTTAAAATACATAGAAATTATTGTTTTAAGTACCACTCGCTTAAGTATCCGCACTCGCTTATGTGCCATATTACATTTTTATTTTTAATAAACCACAAAAATCTGTATCTTTGATTGTAGCACATAACCGGGATTGACTAAATTTAACAAGGAATGTAAAAAATATTTTGTAATTCTGAAATATTTTTACGCAGCTGCGTCGATAAGTATGCAAGCTCACACATAAACATACATATTTACGCTGGCTGGCGAAGCTATTTCAGCGGCAAGGGAAGTGGTGACAATCGGCGGCCATTAGTTTATTTTTTTCGGCACAGCTCAGTTTTTCTACCAACAACACAATGTTGTGACGCTTTGTCGCCGCGTCAGTCTTTCGGCAAATTGACTTTTTGACAAAATGTGAAGTTCGGCCATTGTTTGTCCGTGACAACGGAGATTTTGTATGAAACAATGGGTGTAGACAAACATTATGCTGATTCTTTCAAATTTGTTTACATCAACAAATAATTACATACATACATCTAGAAGAGTTTGTTTGTTTGTTTGAACGCGCTAATCTCCGAAACTACTGGTTCGAATTGAATAATTCTTTTTGTGTGGGATAGTCCATTTATCGAGGAAGGCTATAGGCTAGATGTGTAAAAAAGGGGAGAAATTATTTATCTTTGAGGGCTTCCGTTCTTTGCGCTCCGAAAGCGGTTTATGAAAATTTCGAATAGGCAACATATCTCATTTACACATATGCCGACGGCATTTTCTTTTCGGTATTGTGTTATATTATGAAAAGAAAGTACATTTTCAAAATAACATTTTTCCAAAAAATTAATATTTAGTTTAATATTGTTAATTTACGGAATAATTATGCAAATCGGGTTGGGAATGAGCGAAGTCTTAAATTTAATAAACTTATACAAGCATAAATCAAAATATCATTTCTCATTTTAAATTTATTATTTTAATTGGTATATACAATTTATGCCACAATTATTATATAGAAGTCCCAAAATATGAATTCTTATTTTCCCAGAAATACATTTGTATAAAAAGGATCTTTATCCTTTTCTTATTATCTTATTTTTCCCAGAAATACATTTGTAAAAAAAGATCTTTATCCTTTGTTATTATTTTATTTTTTCCAGAAATACATTTGTAAACAAAAGCATCTTTATCCTTTTTTTGTTTTCCACATAAAAGATTTAAGGAGTTCAAGAGCTCAAAACGTGCGCTACATCAGCTACCTACCCGACGGCATTTCGTAATGTGATAAAATAAATTTTTCAAGAGCTCAAAGCATGCGCTACATCAACTCGAACCTACCTACCCTACACCTTTGCGCAAATGATTATGTTATGATAACAAATGCCCACGTACAGATTTGACAATGGCAATAGCAATAGATTTGACAGTTAGCAAGACATAGTTTTTATCCTGTCGAGATGCCCCGTAAGATCGGTCGTATAAGCGAGTCGGGCCTTCGTTCTACGTTCTCCACTGTTTCTGCTATCACTCACGCGGTCGGCTCCGTACTGAACGGTCGAACGCAGCGCTAATTTGTTTTTGCGATATACTATCATCTTAATAATACTTTTTAAACACATTTTCATTTTGTAGTTGTTTTCTACATAGGAGATATTTTTATGTTTTAGTATATTACTTTGTTTCTAAAAGTTTTATTGTAGTTAATCCTTTTTTTGTAGATTATTAATTAAATAAATAGGTTAGTTTACCTTATTTTCGTTTTATGGTAATTCTTTTGTCATAATATTCAGTTTACGTAAATACCAAGTGCAGGTTAAAATAATTATTAATTTTACATTTCTTTTTTTACATTATTTTTATTAATTTTCTACGTTCTTTCTTTGTCACTATAATGCCTAGAAAAAGAACTCAGCTTTCTCGGCAGACTGCTACCGACTGCGAGTTTTGCGCAGCAATGAAACTGAGGATGAGAATATGCATAGATTGGGTACTCAACAAGCAATCAGTGAACAAAACCGTGCTAGGGAATCGAGCGTTGAACGTTCGCAGCGTCTCGCCTCACAAAATTTCCGAACTTTGGCGAACCGACAACGGGAATTAAGAGCTGAACGATCTCAACGTTTGGCCTCACAGAATTCCCGAACTTTGGCGAACCGACAACGGGAATCAAGCGCTGAACGATCTCAACGTTTGACCTCACAGAATTCCCGAACTTTGGCTAGCCGTGATTGGGAATCAAGCGCTGGACGTTCTCAACGTTTGACCTCACAGAATTCCCGAACTTTGGCTGGCCGCAATCAGGAATCAAGCGCTGAACGATCCCATCGATTAACACAGCAAAATACCCGATCAGCAAGGAATAGAACTCGCAGCCAACGAGTTCAGTCTAGTAATTTATTGAATACTGCGTTTATTTATGATTGCACCCTTGACTATACTGGGTTAAATGATATTGATGTTGGTAGAATGGATAAAATTTGCAACTTATGCCAAGCAAAAAAATGGGCGGCGGAAGCTTCTGGACTGTGTTGTAGTGGTGGCAAAGTAAATATACCTATAATTTCGCAACCTACATCAGTTTTAAAAGAACTGATATCAGGCTCACATCCATCATCAAAGCATTTCTTAAATCACTCAAGACAATATAATACACTATTTCAGATGGCTTCATTTGGTGCCAAAGAAATTCGTGAGGGAAACTTTATGCCCACTTTTAAAGTCCAAGGGCAAGTTTATCATTTGATCGGTGACTTACTTCCAGCTGAAAGGGCGCAACCCGAATTTTTGCAAATATATTTTGTTTCACATTCAGATCAGATATCTTTGCGCTCAAATTTAAACCCTAGCTTGCAAATCGATCTTATCGACGTTCTCCAAACATATCTTCACGATCATAATAAAATAGAACGCCCAATGATTTAAAACTTATTATTCATGCTCATGTGAAACCTACCAACGAGCACCGAGGTCGGTATAATGCGCCGGTAGATGTAGATGAGGTAGCTGTTCTTTTAATCGACGAAGATAAAGGTCCCCGAGATATTGTGTTGACTGAGAGAGATGGTCGACTTCCACGAGTTTCTGAAACTCATAGATCTTATGACCGGCTTCAATATGCCTTACTATTTCCCTTTGGAAACGACGGATACTGTATTAATAATCCACAGCAGGATACTACTGCTAGATCTAAAACAGTATCCTGTATGCACTTTTATGCATTTAGACTCATGGTGAGAATAAATGACTTTAGAAGCATACATTATTTCAAAGGATTATTCAACCAATATTGTGTTGATATGGCGGCAAAAATGATTTCAGAGAGGCTTGACTTCATCAAAAGAAATAAAAAAAATTGAGAGCAGAAGAATACATCCATTTAAAAGATGCCGTCGTAAGTGATGGGAATATAAACGCTTCTAATATTGACCAGCACGTTATATTGCCGTCGTCATTTACAGGATCCCCCAGATTCATGAATGAAAGAAGTCAAGATGCCATGACATATGTCAGGAAATTTGGAAGACCTGATCTCTTCATTACATTTACATGTAACTCAGAATGGCCGGAAATAAAAATTGAGTTATTACCTAATCAACATTCTTACGAGAGATATGATTTGGTTTCTAGAGTATTTCATTTAAAACTCAAGAAAATGATAGACCTTCTAACGAAGAAGAATATTTTTGGACCATCGAAAGCTTTTGTTTACAGCGTAGAATGGCAAAAAAGAGGTTTACCTCACGCCCACATTTTATTGTGGCTGGCTAACAACGTATAACCAGATTTTATAGATGCAATAATAGCGGCTGAAATACCTGACAAACAACAAGATCCAATTCTTTATAATATTGTGATAAAAAATACGATACATGGTTCTTGCGGATTTCATAATCCTGCGTCACCATGTATGAAAGAAAACGTTTGTTCTAAAAAGTACTCTAAACATTTTATTTCGGAAACACAAACCGGTGATGACGGTTACTCAACCTACAGACGCAGGTCTCCAGATAATGATGGAAACATAGCAGTAATTCGTGTCAAAGGTACAGAAATGAGCGTGGATAATCGTTGGGTGGTCACCTATAATCCAGTGCTATCACGAATTTCCAATGCACACATTGACGTAGAGTTTTGCCAATCGGTCAAAGCTATTAAGTACATCTGTAAGTATATTCATAAAGGTTCTGATCAAGCCACATTTTCGTTACAAATGAATAACGATGAAGTAGAAAGATACCTAAATGGTCGCTATATAAGTTCTTCGGAAGCGTTCTGGAGAATTTTCCACTTTTCTATTCACGAACGTTTTCCGGCAGTAGTTCATTTAGCAGTTCATTTGGAAAATGGACAAAGAGTTTATTTTTATAATAATGAAAATCTCCAAGATCGTGTTAACAATCCTTCGACACTTACAGCGTTCTTTGATCTTTGCAGAAGCGACGATTTTGCAAAAACCCTTTTATATCAAGAAGTTCCTCAGTATTACGTGTGGCAAAGAAATTCATTTTCTAGAAGAAAACGTGGGCAAGATGTTGAAGGATATCCCGGTGTAAAAAAAGACACAACTTTAGGCCGTGTTTACAACATTCATCCAACTCAAACTGAATGTTTTTATTTAAGGATGTTACTGCACCGTGAATGGTGATATTTTCCAAACTTATCAAGGCGCTTGCAAGGAATTAGGTGTATTGGAGGGAGATGAACATTGGCAAAATACCATGTCCGATGCTGTCATACCCGAATCAGCTCCAAAATTAAGGGAATTATTTGCCATCATCCTTATATTTTGCCAACCATCTGACCCCCTAGAGTTATGGAATAAATTTCGTAATGCTTTATGTGAAGATATATTAAACAGACTGCGTAATGAGAATCAGGATATGACAATAGCATATAATGATGATGTATACAATGATGGACTAATCATAATTGAAGATAAAATTCATGAGATTTGCGACAAATCCCTAACTGATTTTGGGCTTCCTGCATCAAAAAGAAATTATTCGCTTTTGGACCCGTTAGAAGTAGCATTGCGAAAACCATATGATATAAATGAGTTAAATGAGTATATTATGCAAAATGAACCAAGATTAGTTAATGACCAGGTGACAGCGTATAATGGTGTTCTGCAAAGTGTTCGTTTCAATGAAGGAAGAATTTTTTTTTTTGATGCTCCCGGTGGGACCGGCAAGACCTTCGTTACTAATCTTATATTAGCAAAAGTAAGGTCTCAGGGACAGCTAGCCTTAGCAGTAGCGTCGTCAGGTATCGCTGCAACTTTATTAGCAGGTGGACGCACAGCTCATTCCACTTTTAAACTGCCCTTAAGTGTTTATTTAGAGAAAAATAGCGTGTGCTTTATACGTAAAAATGGCCCTTTGGGAAAAGTTTTACAAGATGTTAGTTTAATAATCTGGGACGAATGTACCATGATCCATAGAGCTCACGTAGAAGCTCTAGACAGAACTCTTAGAGATCTAAGAAGCTGTGATAAAATTATGGGTGGGATTACTGTTATGTTTGCTGGGGACTTTCGACAAACTTTACCCGTAATAGTAAGGGGAACTAGAGCAGATATTGTAAAGTCTTGCCTTAAAAGTTCTCCATTATGGAAGTTTGTAAATATTTTAAAATGATCGACAAATATGAGAGCCCATTTGGGGGGAGGTAGTATAAATTTCCCTTCAAAATTACTTTTAGTAGGAGACGGGAAAATACCTCATTTTCAAAATAAAATTTAAATTGACCGCGATTTAGGAGTAAGAGTAGGTAACATTGAGGATTTAATATCATTTGACATCAGCGAAATAGAAAATAAAGATCACCAATGGATGTGTCAAAGGGCAATATTGGCGGCGAGAAACAGTAGCGTGGACGAAATTAATGACATAATTTTAAATAAACTTGAAGGAGATATAGTCACATACACATCTATTGATTATGTAATGGATCAAGAAGATGTGGTCCATTACCCACAGGAGTTTCTAAATTCTTTGAACCCAAGTGGCCTTCCTCCACATTCCCTTAAGTTAAAAATAGGCGCCCCAATAATTTTGCTTAGAAATCTGAAACCACCTAAATTATGCAACGGGACCCGACTTTAAGTCAAATTTCTTCGCAATAACGTGATCGTTGCAATCGTTTTGACTGGTCCAGCAGTTTGTCAAACAGTACTTATACCTCGCATCCCGATGATCCCAAATGATATACCTTTTAATTTCAAAAGAATTCAATTTCCCCTTAAGCTATCCTTCGCCGTTACAATTAATAAATCGCAGGGGCAAACATTTAAACACGTGGGGATCGATTTACGCCAAGACTGCTTTTCACATGGCCAATTATATGTCGCGTTGTCAAGATCAAGTTGCGGAGAAAACCAATATGTTCTTTTGCCACCAGAAAATAAAACAAACAATATAATTTACGCAGAAGTTCTTTGATAACAGAAATTGACGCGGACGAAGATAAAGACGAAGCCCAAAATCACTATTCCACGCGGACGAAGTCGCGGGCACAGCTAGTGTGTGAATATGTGAGCATTATGCGTATGGTTTTTTAAAATCTGTTAACATGTACATGTCGGAGCGCTTATGCTTGTATTTTGTATGTCACTTCAAATGCGTATGTTGTAGTGCTAATATTTTATAGGTAACTGTATGTGCCACAGCGTCGTTTGAAGTAGGCGACGCATTGGTGGCATATATTACGGTACTATAGAATGTAAATGCGCAAGTAAGCATAGTAACAGGACTAGAGAAACTGTTACTAAGTGAGGTCTGATCGTATTCTGCGAACAGAGTGAAGAGACTCAGGAACCGATAGATACTTTTAGAGCAATGAAGGGGTGCGTATAGAATAAGGCGCTATGTCCTCGCAGAATCAGTTCAAGAAGTGATCTTGATAGGAGCAGACCTTGCTATGCTCGTATAGTGAAGTTATTGAGTAAAGTGTAAAGTATAAAACTGTGAAGTGTAAAGTAATATGGAGACATCCACAAGCAAATCCTCTACAGAGTCATCAACGAACCAACTCCCCGACATCAGAAGTGGTAGCGCTAGAAGCACAGCACCGGAATCTAATGAACATAATGAAGTCCATGCAGATATCAAGACCGGTAGCAGACGCAAAGCCTGTCCACGTTGCTTTGCTGAAGTTCAATTCCGATTGTGCTGGAGCGGATACCTCTTCAAGGTGTACAATGGTGGACCTTATTTTTGAGGAAAATACCTTCGAAGGCGGCGCACTTGTGATAGCGTTAAGTAAGACGCTAGACGGCAGCGCATCTCAATGGTTATCACAAATATGTTTCGCAGGCATAACCTGGACTCAATTTAAAGAGTTATGTATTTATTCAACGCTTCGTGGGCGTCGAGACAACAACAGCAATTTTATTGAACGTTATTAATGGTCGTCCTAAATATGGAGAAGGGTTGGCAGAATATTGTTGCCGAATTGTTACGTCACTCTTGTCCAAGTGGAAAAATAAAGACTTGGAGGAAATCGCAATGTCGGTAGCGTTAGCACACAAGGCGCAAATCGATAATAGTTTGTTGCGCTGGGTATATACCACCAACGTAACAAGCCGCAATGAGCTACAACAACAACTGCAGGATCACGCTTTTAAGAAGCGTAATACGGAGGACGATGCAACTGGCCCAGAGCGAAAGAAGTCCAAATTCCAGATAAAATGTCACCAATGCGGAAAGATTAGCCATAAAATTGCCGAATGCAGTAGTCGATTGGAAAGGGGAAAGAACGCAAAAGAAAATATTCACAAAGGGAGCAGCAATTCTAGAGTGATAGATCGGTACAGTATGCGATGTTTCAAGTGGAACGAAATGGGATATTACGCTACTTCATGTCCTGAAATCCGGACCAGCGAGAGAGAAGAGATATGAGAGGCGTGTAGATATTTGCACATTAGTTTCGCTAAAGGTTGTGGTAAAATTATCAAGTGAGTCGGTTCCATTTTGATTTAACTCTGGAGCTGAATGTTCATTGAAGGAAAGTGATTGTTAGTGTTTGTCAATATACTAAATGCACTTTATCAGTAAAATTTGTGGTTGGTTGGTAATGTCGAAATTGATTTACCTGAACTCGAACGTTAATCCTAATCTATATATATAAAAATAGTGTACTGCGATTTCAACCAAATTTATACACTACGTAGGCAGTGGCCCATATATGGTTTATATGAAGTTTGGTTGAAATCCGATAACGCATGTGTGTGTTCGGTGCGTATGTGAAGTGAGTGTTTTTGTTGCAGGCATTTTTTGTACCGCATACAGCTTTCATTAGAATTGAATACATTTTGGTCGTTTGTGTATTGGAGAGCATTGCACGGAGTGATGCAAATAGCAATTTGTTATCATTTCTCTTTTCTCTTTGGACGTCATTGGTGATTGATCTTATCATAATCGATTTTTGAAAATATTAATTTCTTCGCATTTTTTGGTGAGTGTTTTGATAAAAATAAATTAATTTTCGTTCTAATCATCGTTTTAATTTGAATATTTTGTTAAAAAAAAATTAAAAAAAACCATGATTAATGAGATAAAAATCGATTGTTTTGCTAAACAAGTGTTCTGAATGTTACAAGTGCATGATATGATTTTGTGACATAATCTCAAATTTGATATTTTGTGAAAAAAATTAAAAAATTTAGTGAATTTTTTTGTTTAATGTACGATTAGTGAGCTAAAAATTACTTGGACTTTTTGGCCAATTTTTAATTGAATTTTGTCACATTTTCAGCAGATTTTCGTGTCTTTTCGTCACTTTTTGGTGCTTTTCGAGCGCAGATGATCTCGAACGTTTCATTTTCGCTTCCGAACGGTAAGACAAAAATTATTTCGATTTTTTGGCCAATTTTTAATTGAATTTTGACACATTTTCAGCATATTTTTAACAATTTTCGTGTCTTTTCGTGACTTTTTGGTGCTTTTCGAGTCCAGAATTTGCTGGATTTCATCAATTTATTACTGAAGTTCTTTATTATCTTTAGTTTAGTTTCTTCTAAAAATGCCACGAAGAGCAAGAGCTTCATGAACATAATGATTTGATTAATACTTTTCGGACAGCACTTGATCAGATGCCGTCTGATGATCATAAAATCGTGATTCGTGCTAATAGAAGACCAATCGGAGAACACGAACGAAGATTTAATGCACCTACAAAATAATGAAGTTGCTGTGGTGATTGTCGGCGATGAGTTTCAATCACGTGACATTGTACTATTGCGTAGAAGAAATATTCAATTACAACGTGTTTGTGAAACACATCGCTCTTACGATGCCCTACAGAACCCAATTTTGTTTTGCCGGGGTGAAGATGGATACTCTATTATTTTAAAAATGGTAGATCCCGCAAACCCACGTGAGTGTTTGTTGTGTTTAATATACTCTTCCAATTTTGTTCAACAAGAATTAGTATGAAAATCAGGAAAATCATATTTTGAAATGTCGGAGACTCTTTCATCAATATGTCGTAGACATGTATGCAAAGATAGAAACAGAGCGTTTGAACTTTATTCGATTCAATCAACGGAAGTTGCGTTCAGAAGAGTATATACATCTACATAATGAAGGAAATGTTGACAATGTTGGACAAGTTGTTATTTTACCAGCAAGCACAGGCAGTCCAAGGCACATGCATTAATATGCACAAGATGCCATTTGCTATGTTCGTTTGTATGGTCGACCAGATTTGTTTATTACATTTACATGTAATCCATAATGGGACGAAATGAAGCAATATTTATATGAAGGGCAATCTTCTACAGACCGTCACGACATAACTGCACGAGTATTTAGACAGAAGCTAAAGTCATTGATGGATTTTATTATTAAACATCAGGTTTTCGGCGAAGCTCGATGTTGCATATTCGGTGGAATGCCAAAAGAGAGGATTACCACATGCCCATATTATGGTATGGTGAGTCAACAAAATAACAAGCGATCAAATAGATGACATCATCTCAGCAGAAATTCCTGATCAGGAAATCGATCCAGGTTTATTTGATGTTGTTACAAAAAGTATGATTCATGGACCATGTGGCGTTCTAAATATTAATTCGCCATGTATGAAAGATGGGAAATGCACGAAGCGGTATCCCAGAGATTTGATTTCCGAGACAATTAATGGAAATCATGGTTACCCATTGTATCGCCGACCCTCAACAGATGATAATGGCAAATCAATCTACGAGTCAATAATCAAGATATTACAGTTGATAATAGGTGGGTTGTCCCCTATTCGCCAATACTATCAAAAGCATTCAAAGCTCATATCAATGTAGAATATTGCAATTCTGTTAAATCGATTAAATATATCTGATGAAATAACACAATACAAGACTTGAGTAGTAATGATCAACAGATATTTGGTGGCGCTTTGATTCTGTTGGCTAGTCATTTTCGTCAGACATTGCCTGTGATTCCCCGTTCATCACCAGCAGATGAATTAAAAGCATGTTTAAAGTCATCTTATTTATGGAGACATGTACAAATACTCAATTTAACTACAAATGTGCGAGTACAAATTCAAAACGATCCATCGGCCGACACATTTTCAAGGCAACTGTTGGCGATAGGCAATGGTCAACTTGCTGTTGATCGTGAAACTGGCTTAATCACTTTACCAGATAACTTTTGTAATATTGCACCGACAAAAGAAGAATTGGTGTCAAGTGTTTTTCCAAATATTGCAGAAAATTATCGCAATCATAATTGGTTAGCTGAAAGAGCTATACTGGCCGCTAAAAATAAAGACGTTGGTCAAATGAATGCAGACATTTTAACCAATGTTCCTGGCGAGGTTGTAACATATCAATCAGTTGACACGGTTACGAATCAAGACGACGCTGTCAATTATCCGACAGAATTTTTGAATTCATTGGATTTACCCGGATTTCCACCTCATCGTTTACAATTGAAAGTGGGTGCTCCCATTATTATGCTTCGAAATATAAATCAACCACGATTATGCAATGGGACAAGATTAGCGGTTAAAAAGGTCATGAACAATTTGATCGAAGCAACAACTTTAAAGGGAAAGTTTAAAGGTGAAGATGTATTGATTCCACGAATTCCAATGATTCCATCAGATTTACCTTTTGACTTCAAAAGACTACAGTTTCCAATACGTCTTGCATTTGCTATTACAATAAATAAAGCGCAAGGCAATCGTTGGAATTGTGTGAGATTGATTTAGAATATCCTTGCTTTTCACACGGCCAGTTATATGTTTCGTGCTCACGTGTTGGCAAGTCTTCAGTTTTCTTTAACTACACAATAACTCATGGCAAAACAAAAAATGTTGTCTACGAAAGAGCTCTAAGATAGTTTAAGTGATACATAGTCTACTATTGTAAGAAACTAGAATTAAAAGTTGAATAATAGGGAACAAAACCAACTTTGTTAAAAACAAGTGTGTTTCTTTTCTTATTTTGTTTTGCCGTGCGAAGCAGGCACCGGGTCCGCTAGTCCAGTATAAAGTTAAAAGTGTAAAGCGAAATACAAAGTGGAAACGAGGTTGTAATAGATCAAAATCAAAATTAAGTGCATGGAAAATGAGAAGGGACCAAAATTATTAGATAATCGAAAGATGAAGTGGGCGCAGAGCGCAAATAGATGGTGAAGGGAAGTGGAACAGTAATAATAGTGCAACAAGGATCTTTTCTATTCCTTAAATGTGCGTCAGGCTTTTATACGGTGTGTATGTGTGTGTGTGGTAGTATGCGTTTATTTATTGGCTTGATTTCACAAGGATTGTGATACTCAGCAGTTGATAAAAGCATAACCAAAGGTTATAAATGACACACGTAAATATTTTCTCAAGGAATCCTATGATTAAAGAATGTAAAAGTGTGGAAAAAGTAGTTGAAAAGCGAGTTGAATGGACTGAGGTAACTGATAATTGGCTAATTTCTGAACAACAACGTGATTCTGAGGTGCCAAGTTATCAGCTAAGCTAAAAAAAAAAATAATGAGTTGCCAGAAAATTTAGATCAAACCTATGAATTGAGAAAAAGAGTTTTATATAGAAAAATTCAAAGAAACGGTAAAACCTAATGTTTGCCTGTAATCCCTAGGGCATTTAGATGGGCAGTGATTAATCACGTCCATGAAGCTATTATGCATTTAGGTTGGGAGAAAACAGTGGAAAAAGTTTATGTATTTTACTGGTTTGAAAATATGTCAAAGTATGTTCATGGGTTTGTCGAAAATTGTATCAGCTGCAAATTAGCTAAGCTATCAATAGAAAAATTGTAAGCTGAATTAAATCCGATTTCAGAGAAAGACATTCCGTAGTGCAATAGGCATAAGTTGAAGATGATTGAAAAAAATTACTTAAAGGAGTAAGTGATTTGTTTGTTTTTATCACACCTTAAATATTGGCACTGAAAGTTCCATTATAGTCGTTAAAGCCGCTGTGTTTTTTTAGTATGCCTAATCGAATTATAGATGATCGGGGCCGTAACTTTGCTGGTTCAGGTTTCAGTGAATTTTGTTCTTAAATAAAAAAAAGAGAGCTACATTTAATTGCTACAGGTGTGAGCAGTGCAGAGTAGAATGTATAATTAGCATGCTAAAGAGTCAGCAGGTCAGCAGACCGCCGATGAAATCTGTCAGAGATTGTGGCAAAATGCTTTAACAGTTGGCAATGAATTGTACCATCAATCGAGTCACCAAGATCTTTAGAAATGCCAGAGAAGTTGGACCTTTAGGCCTACTACCAATAGGTGAAGAAGTGGATAATTTATTTGATAGGGAATCTTCAGAAGAACAAGCAAATGAAAATATTGAAGTTATGTTATGACAAACGTGGTGCTTCAGTTAGGCAAAAATGGTAAAATGTAATGTAGGAGACCATGTGTTGCTAAAGAAAGAAAAAAATGGTCACCAAACAAAACTTGTAAGTTCAGAGAGAGATATGTTTAAAAATCATTAACAAGAAGAAAAAAAACATATAAGTAAGAGCATGAATTTTTGAAAGCAATGTCAAATAGACAGATAAGTAAAGAAGTTGATTTGGAAGTCTCAAGAAGAGATGCGTCTGATTTTCAAGTGAAAAATGGAGTTAAAAAAATGGCACAGTTGGTGTTCTGAAATCTCAAGAGGAGATATAATGACCGCACTATGTATAACAGATGGACTTGTTGTAGCGGGGGTCAGAAGATGTGAATTTCCCGGTAGGTGCTTTGGAATCCCAAGAAGGGATAAAATGATCGCACCATAACAGAAGGACTTGTTATGGCGGGGGTCAATAAGTCGGTGTAAAAGGAAATACAACAGTTGGTAATGATTATTAATTTTGCATGAATTTTAAAGTATGGTTAAAAGAATATGTAATGAAAAGAGTTTATGAAATGTTATGAAGAAACCAATTTGCTTATTTGTATATTGCCTGATTTTGTCTAGAAGCCTCAAACTTTGTGTGAAGAAAAAAAAATTAATGAAATACTTGTAAAAGGCAAAAGCAGTAGCAACTGATGTGTTAGAACAGGGGTGGGCATTAGGGTGTGTCATTCTGAGGCAACCTTTTTTTTCAACTGAAAAACAGGCTAAAAACTTTCGAAAATGTGAAAAAGAAAGTCACTCAAAAGATTAGCCCTTAATATTAATATTAAGAGGTGCTTATTCCAAATTTTCTGTTTTCCATATAAATTACATGGAAAAGAAATCATTTTTTTGTGGTGGTTATTGTGCGAAGGTTATTATATGTGCACGCGATGGCTGCCAGTAGGGATGGTAAACTCGATTCCGATTCTACTCGAAAATCGAGTTTTCTCGTAAAATAATCGATTTTTCGAATGTCAAGAATTGATTCTTAATCGACTTCGACTACTGAAGATCGATTCCGAAAAATCGAATGTCAAGAATCGATTCTTAATCGACTTCGACTACTGAAGATCAATTCCGAAAAATCGATTATTTTACGAGAAAACTCGATTTTCGAGTAGAATCGGAATCGAGTTTATCATCCCTACCGGCAGCCATCACGAGCATATATAATAACCTCCACACAATAACCGCCACAAAAAAAATGATTTTTTTCCATGTAATATTATTATTAAGAGCTCATCTTTTGAGTGACTATCTTTTTCACATTTTCGACAGTTTTTAGCCTGTTTTTCAGTTGAAAAAAAAAGGTTGACTCAGAATGACACACCCTAATGTATATCTTCTTCTTCTTCTTAATTGGCGTAGAAACCGCTTACGCGATTATAGCCGAGTTAACAACAGCGCGCCAGTCGTTTCTTCTTTTCGCTACGTGGCGCCAATTGGATATTCCAAGCGTAGCCAGGTCCTTCTCCATTTGGTCCTTCCAACGGAGTGGAGGTTTTCCTCTTCCTCTGCTTACCCAGGCGAGTACAGCGTCGAATACTTTCAGAGCTGGAGTGTTTTCGTCTATTCGGACAACATGACCTAGCCAGCGTAGCCGCTGTCTTTTAATTCGCTGAACTATGTCAATGTCGCCGTATATCTCGTACTGCTCATCGTTCCATCAAATGCGATATTCGCCGTGGCCAATGCGCTAAGGAGCATAAATCTTTCGCAGAATTTTTCTCTCGAAAACTCGTAACGTCGACTCATCGGTTGTTGTCATCGCCCAAGCCTCTGCCCCATATAGCAGGACGGGAATTATGAGCGACTTATAGAGTTTGGCCTTTGTTTGTCGAGAGAGGACTTTGCTTCTCAATAGCCTACTCAGTCTGAAGTAGCACTTGTTGGCAAGAGCTATCCTGCGTTGCATTTCTAGGCTGACATTGTTGGTGGTGTTTACTCCGGTTCCAGGATAGACGAAATTATCTACAACTTCAAAGTTATGACTGTCAACAGTGTCGTGAGTGCCAAGTCGCGAGTGCGACGATTGTGTGTTTGATGACAGGAGATATTTCGTCTTGCCCTCGTTCACTGCCAGACCCATTTTCTGTGCTTCCTTGTCCAGTCTGGAGAAAGCAGAACTAACGGCGCGGGTGTTAAGGCCGATAATATCAATATCATCGACATACGCCAGCAGCTGTACACTCTTATAAAAGATGGTACCTTCCCTATTAAGCTCTGCAGCTCGAACTATTTTCTCCAGAAGCAGGTTGAAAAAGTCGCACGATAGGGAATCGCCTTGTCTGAAACCTCGTTTGGTATCAAACGGCTCGGATAGGTCCTTCCCGATTCTGATGGAGCTTTTGGTGTTGCTCAACGTCAGCTTACACAGCCGTATTAGTTTTGCGGGGATACCAAATTCAGACATCGCGGCATTAAGGCGTGCTGTCGAAAGCAGCTTTGAAATCGACGAAGAGGTGGTGTGTGTCGATTCTTCTTTCACGGGTCTTTTGCAAGATTTGGCGCATGATGAATATCTGGTCGGTTGTTGATTTTCCAGGTCTAAAGCCACACTGATAAGGTCCAATCAGTTTGTTGACGGTGGGCTTTAATCTTTCACACAATACGCTCGATAGAACCTTATACGCGATCTTGAGGAGGCTAATCCCACGGTAGTTGGCGCAGATTGTGGGGTCACCTTTCTTATGGATTGGGCATAGCACACTTAAGTTCCAATCGTTGGGCATACTTTCGTCCGACCATATTTTACAAAGAAGCTGATGCATGCTCCTTATCAGTTCTTCGCCGCCGTGTTTGAATAACTCAGCTGGTAATCCATCGGCCCTCGCCGCTTTGTTGTTCTTCAGGCGGGTTATTGCTATTCGAACTTTTTCATGGTCGGGCAATGGAACGTCGGCGCCATCGTCATCGATTGGGGAATCGGGTTCGCCTTCTTCTGGCGTTGTGCGGTCACTGCCATTCAGCAGGCTGGAGAAGTGTTCCCTCCACAGTTTAAGTATGCTCTGGGCATCGGTGACTAGATCACCTTTGGGGCTTCCGAGTATTGGGGGCTTTTGGGAGTATGCTCCGGTCTTGAAACTTTCTGTAAGCCGCCGCATTTTTTCGTAGAATTTTCGAGCATAACCCCTGTCGGCCTGCTTATCAAGCTCTTCGTACTCACGCATTTCGGCCTCTTTCTTTTTCTGTCTGCAAATGCGTCTCGCTTCCCTCTTCAACTCTCGGTATCTATCCCATCCCGCACGTGTTGTGGTCGATCGTAACGTTGCCTGACGACACTACTCGTCGTACCAGCTGTTCTTTTGCACTTTCCGAAAACCAATGGTTTCGGTTGTAGCTGTACGTAAGGAGTTTGAAATTCCGTCCCACAGTTCCCTTATACCGAGTTGTTGACGAGTGCTCTCAGAGAGCAGGAGTGCAAGCCGAGTAGAAAATCGTTCGGCTGTCTGTTGTGATTGCAGCTTCTCGACGTCCAACCTTCCTTGTGTTTGGTGGCGCGCGTTTTTTGCTGCACAGAGGCGAGTGCGAATCTTAGCTGCAACAAGATAGTGGTCCGAGTCGATGTTAGGACCTCGGAGCGCTCAAACATTTAAAACACTGGAGACGTGTCGTCCGTCTATCACAACATGATCGATCTGGTTGGTAGTTTTTCGATCCGGAGACAGCCAGGTAGCTTGATGAATTATCTTATGCTGGAATCTAGTACTACAGATAACCATATTTCGGGCCCCGGCGAAGTCAATCAGCCTCAACCCATTTGGGGATATTTCGTTGTGGAGGCCGAATTGACCGACCGTAGTGCCAAAGACACCTTCTTTGCCCACCCTGGCGTTAAAGTCGCCAGGCACGATTTTGACACCGTGGCGGGGGCAGCCTTCATAAGTCCGCTCCAAGCACTCATAAGAGGCATCTTTGGTCACATCGTCCTTCTCTTCCGTCGGGGCGTGGGCGCAGATCAGCGATATGTTGAAGAGCCTCACTTTGATGCCGATTGTGGCTAGACGTTCATTCACCGCAGTGAATGATAGTACTCGGCGACGGAGTCTCTCTCCCACCACGAATCCTACACCAAACTTGCGCTCCTTTATATGGCCACTGTAGTAAATGTCACAAGGACCTACTCGTCTCTGTCCTTGTCCCGTCCATCGCATTTCTTGGACGGCGGTGATGTCAGCCTTTGTTCTTACGAGGACATCAACCAGCTGGGCAGCGGCACTTTCCCAATTAAGGGACCGGATATTCCAGGTGCATGCCCTCAATTCGTAGTCCTTATTTCTTTTGCCATGGTCGTCATCAAAAAGGGGGTCTGTCATCCGAGGCTGGTCATAGCTCTTCACTGGGGGTGTTTTTTTACGTGGCGGGTCCCAAACCCAGCGCACAACCCTATGTAGGGAATGTTTCGCCTTCTCACTTTAGCTCGCCTTCGAACGGATGTTCTTAGGCTACCCAGAAGATACTTGGTCAAAGACCGGAAGTAGTGAGCTGCTTGAGCCATGTGTAAAAGAATCGTTTCTGGCCACTCCCAAGTGAATGGCGATCAGAGAACTTTCCTCACTTGCGTGAACTACTACACATGACTCCATCCTCCTAATGTATATATGTACAACAAATGTATGTACATATATATGTATGTACGTTCTCGATGGAATTTCCATTGTTTACGCTTCGAAAATTTGTAAGATCCGCACATTTTCAAAGCTGATACATTTTTTGCCACACATGATTCAAATCAATCCTGTTGTTGTTTGCTGTACTCATAGATTTCCCCATAGATTTACTCGTAGATTTACTTATAGTTTACCCAAAGTTTCACTTCAATTCAAACAATCGTCGCAACGCTATGAATTGACATGATAAGATTGCAACCGAAGCCAGCCATACCGCTTACACGATCGTGATTGCCGAAGAACAGATTGTTCGTGTTGCATCAGGTCAGTTGACGCTGGAGGCTTCTCGAATTGATTAACAATGTTGTCTAAGTTAACACACATAGCCAAACCACCATCTGCAGAGTAGCGTGTGACAGCAATAACGACAACAACGGCGAACCGCAGTGGCAGCGGCAGCGACGCTTAGGGTAGCGTTAAGTTAGGAATTGGCTTTTGTTTAGGGAAATAGTTAGTCTAAGACCGACTCTGTAATCGAAAAGATTTGGCCGCTCCTGCATAGCAGGAGAAATAAAAGTTTAAAAAATTATAAGTGAAGAGACTTTATTATTGGCGCCCAACGTGGGGCCACGAGCGGAAAAAGATACGTTAAAACCCCTATAAACGGATAATAGTCTAACAATTCGCAAGGTGGCCGCGAGCTCGATACCCGCGAGTAACAACCAAAATTTTAATTAAAAATAAAAACAACGCTTAAATCAACAAGCTTAAGGATTTGCACGTCGCGTCTAGACGTAGCCAGCGAGGGACTGAGGAGAGAATCGGACTAAGCTGTGGACATTCCCATTAAATATAAAATAATAAAATATGATAATTTTTCACATGTAAGTAAAGTGCTCGGCTTTCGAATAATTTTTCTTAACTTATGTGCGTGAATCAATTATAGTTATCTGAATAAGCGACGCTATTACTGCTCAGGAGCACGATATAGTTAGTGTTATTACAATTTTTCTGATTTTTTATTCTCGTTTGTGTGATCGTTTTTTGTGTAAACCATGGACGCACAAACGATGAGAGCTTAATAACAGCAGCCATAAGGTCTGCCACTGAAATAACAAAACGAGATTTCCAAGGAACCATTGACTCATTGACTGACAGACTGGCGACTTTAGAGACCCCTACAAGGGTAATAGAATATTCGCCTGTTACAATCACAGGCAATGTTCAATGTGACGAATCTCTGGACGTGATAAAATCGCTGCCCGAATTCAACGGGACACAATCACGGTATGTTTCGTGGAGAAATGCCGCTCAGGCAGCGTATAAGGTGTATGAACAATATGACGGTAGTTCCCGTCACTACCAAGCGGTAGCGATCATAAGGAACAAGATTACAGGAACAGCTGACACCGTGCTTGCTTCTTTTAACACGGTTCTAAATTTCAAGGCGATTAACGCCAGACTAGATTTCACTTACTCCGATAAGAGATTCATATGATTGAGCAAGAGATGTCGACGTTGCGTCAGAGCAACAAGAACATCCTGCAGTTCTATGATGAAGTAGAACGAAAACTTACCTTGCTCGTAAACAAAACAGCGATGTCGTGTAGTGGAAACGCTGAGCTAATCGGCACTCTTAATCAAAAATATCGACAAGATGCGCTTTGAGTGTTTATTTCAGGTCTTAATAGGCCTCTTTGCGATGTTTCGTTCTCCTCGAGGCCTGCCGATATGCCCCCAGCTCTAGCCCTTGCACAAGAGCTAGAAGCTAACCAAGCCAGATCTGCATTCGCCTATTCGTTCCTCGATAGGAAGGAGCGACCGCTTGGAGCCATTCAGAGGGCAACCCCATTCATCCCCCAGAATCTCCCTCAATATCGAAGAATGGGAGCCACCCAACAGGATGTGACACCGATGGAGGTCGATTCATCCCTTTCATACCATCGACAGAATATACAGCAATTGCGTCAATCGATTAACCAAAGCCAGGGAACCCAACCAGGATCCACTGTGAATCCTCTTTCTCAGAGGAATCCGTTCAACACTTACCGGTCCCAAGGAAAGCAAGAAGTAGCTCAAAAGAGGCGAGTGGAAAGCGACAGACAGACGGCACCAAAGGTGCAGCGCATAAACCACCTAGGAACGCAGGGATATGGGGACGAGAAGCAAGGGTGCGATGAAGACTATAGTGGTGACCAGAATGTTAGTAACGGCGAGGACATACAGTACGACGACCAATACTTGGACGAACCTATTGATGAGATTAATTTTTTAGATCAAAGTCCCTCCTGTCATATGTAAGCAGATCATTCGCAGGGAGGGAATTAAAATTTTTAATAGACACTGGTGCCGCGAAAAATTATGTTAAGGAAGGTTGAGAAGCCCTTCCTTGTCAACTCAATCCACGGGACTAATAACATCGAACATAAATGCACTATACATTTCTTCGACCAAAATGCTCAATTCTATATTCTGACCTCCCTCCAGACATTTGACGGTATCATAGGGTTTGACTTCCTTAGAGAAATAGGTGCAGACCTAGACATGAAGAACGGGATTATTCACTATAATGGTAAAAGAGAAACTCTTAGGCATTTCCCTTGTCGAAACGTGAACGCTATCCTGTCTACTAATAATCGCGAAAATCGAATATCAAAGTTAATAAAGGAGCATTCAGGAGTCTTTGCCGCACCAAATGAGTCATTGCCTTATAATACAAATATTGTAGGAACAATAAGAACCGTTGATGACAATCCAGTCTATTCCAAAAGCTACCCATATCCAACGGCTTCAGCCGACTTCACAAATCGAGAAATTTCCGATCTGCTCCGCAACGGCATAATAAGACCTTCACGGTCACTGTATAATAATCCAATATGGGTTGTAGGAAAAAAGGGACTTCCTGAATCTGGAGAAAAAAACATGCGCCTGGTTATTGATTTCAGGAAGCTTAATGAGAAAACGATAAGCGATATCCCCCATTCCCGAGACTTTAGTCATCTTGGCTAATCTGGGGAAATCATCGTTTTTTACCACTCTTGATCTTAAATCTGGGTTTCACCAGATAAGACTAGCAGAACGGGACAGGGAAAAGACAGAATTCTCCGTTAATAACGGGAAATATGAATTTTGCCGACTTCCGTTCGGCCTTAAGAATGCGCCTAGCATCTTTCAGCGGGCCATCGATGACGTTCTTCGAGACGAAATTGGCAAGTGTTGCCATGTTTACGTTGACGACGTCATTATCTTCTCTAGGGATGAAGATCAGCACGTCAAGGATGTTAAACATATTCTCGAAAAGCTTTACGAAGCAAACATGAGAGTGTCACTTGAAAAAACCAAGTTTATAAGAAGCGAAGTAGAATTCCTCGGATTCATTGTCTCTAGGGATGGAATAAAAACCTGCCCAGACAAGGTGCAAGACATTGTCAAATATGAAGCTCCAAGAACACTTCGTGCCTTGCGGTCCTTCCTCGGACTCTCAGGGTACAATAGACGGTTCGTGAAGGACTATGCGTCAATTGTTAAGCCATTAACGAAATACCTTCGCGGCGAAAATGGACATGTTAGCGCCAATCGTTCTAAAAACGTTCATATTCGACAGGACGAAAAGGCGATACGAGCATTTGGTAAAATCAAGGAAATTTTAGCTTCAGAGGACGTCCTCTTACTATATCCTGATTTTGAAAAACCTTTCGACTTAACGACCGATGCATCCTTACATGCATTGGGAGCGGTTCTGTCACAGGGCGGTCGACATGTCACCATGATTTCCCGGACCTTGTCATCCACTGAAGAAAATTACGCTACAAATGAGCGCGAGCTCTTAGCAATAGTCTAGTCCAGGCCCGTCCAACATAATTTTGTGAAGGGCCAGGTTTAGCATTTTCATAACCGTAGCGGGCCAAAAAAAAAATATTAAATGACCTTCAGTTTTGGTATATTTATTTATTTATAATAAGCAACATCACATAAATCTTAATATATTATTATTAATGTAACTATGGCCTTAGCATATAAAGATATTCTTATTCTTAAAATCTAATTAATGAGATGTCTGAAATTTTTTCTGTTTGCACAGCGCATCTATGTGAGCTGGAGTTTTAGAAGTGGCTATGCGCAAAATGCCTTTAAGATGGCTATTTAATAAAGATGATCTGGTTTTTGATTTGTTAAATTTCATGCGAGAAAACAGCTGCTCGCAAACATATGTACTACCAAATAAAGAAATATGTTGAATAGCCAGCTTAGTAAGGTTTGGGTATTGACTGGGTGTAATAAACTTTTTGTAAAATTCAATTAAGTTTTGAAGACAATTATTATATGCTGTTTTTAGATGAGAGCTGCTTTGCAATTCTATTAACTCCAGCTGTAAACTCTGCGCAGCGCTTTCAATTTCAACATCAAATGGATTTTGAAACACTTTCATGCAGGGAGTTTGTGATTTGAAGTCTGCGAATCTGTCGTCAAACTCGTTCCTTAATCTTTGTAACATCAACACGTACTTGCAAAATCCAAGGTATCTTGCTTTCTTGTAGATAAGGTCTCCCAATGTATCAACTGCTTTTGTTCCAGCTGCTTTTCCAACAATAAAAGCTTTTTGTGAAAGCTAGAACGTGTTCGTATAACTGTGTGCATAGTTGGTCTTTCCCTTGTAGTTTTAAGTTAAGATCAGAAAGATATTTAGTTATATCAACCAGGAAAGCCAGATCAGCCAACCACTCCTCATCAGTAAGGAAGAAGTCTTGGTCTTTGTTGCCAAGAAAAATCTTTAAGTCGTCCAGCAGAGAATAGAATCGTTTTAGTGTGGCTGCTCTGCTGAGCCAGCGAACGCGACTGAAGTATACAATGTCTTCGTGATCTGAACCGACATCAGCCAGAAAAGCCTGGAACTGTCTGTGGTTAAGCCCTCTTGCGCGTATAAAATTAGCTGTCTGCACTACTTTATCCATCACGTGTTTCAGGCCTATACAACTGGGATGCCCAAAGACTATAAGAGATGGCGGGCCGGATGAAGGGCCTATGCGGGCCGGATGGTGGCCCGGGGGCCGTATGTTGGACACGCCTGGTCTAGTCCCTCCAGAAATTGAGAAATTATCTTTATGGTGTTAAACAGCTTAACATCTACACAGACCATCAACTCCTTACGTTCGCCATATCGGATAAAAACCCAAACGCGAAACTTAAGCGATGGAGAGCATTTGTGGAGGCATTTTCCTTTAAATTTTTCTACAAGCCAGGGAAAGATAATGTCGTAGCGGATGCGTTGTCACGACAGCATATTAATAGTTTGGAAAATTCAGGCTCCCCTACGGATGCTACAGCACACAGTGAGGTATCACTCACTAAAACTATTTCCCCAATAGAGAATCCTATTAATTGCTTTAGGAGTCAAATAATTCTTGAAGAAGGTAGCTCCCCATCGAAGACTTCAAAAATAATTTTTAAAACGCAGATGAGGCACCATGTCATCTTTAATGACAGAAGTGAACTACCGAAAATCATAGGGGACTGTGTTAATCCTAATGTTGTAAACGGACTATTATGTGACCTACCAACACTTGCCAAAATTCAAGACGAAGTATTAACGAAATTCCCAGGAGTAAAATTCCGACATGCAACGAGGCAAGTGATAGACATAACCAATGAAGACGATCAGAAGGAGATATTGGAAACCGAACATAATCGGGCCCATCGTTCTTTAAAAGAAAACCTGCAACAGATTCTAAAGGAGTATTATTTCCCCAGAATGCGACAGAAATTGAGGGAATTAGTAATTAACTGTAAAATCTGCCGGGAGGCCAAATACCAACGCCACCCCCCGAATCCGACGGTAGGCCAAACCCCTATACCACAGTATCCTGGAGAAATTCTCCACCTCGACATCTATTCAACGGATAAGAAACATTTCCTGACGTGTGTCGACAAGTTCTCAAAATTCGCGATAGTTTCACCCATTGCTTCCAGGTCAATAATTGACGTAACACAACCTATTCTACAGATTCTAAATTTTTTTAAAAATACGAAAACCATAGTTTGCGATAATGAAAAGTCCTTCAATTCGCAAACAATAAAGTCACTGTTGAGAGATAATTTTTCGGTGACCATGTTTACAACCCCCCCGCTTCATAGTACCACTAATGGGCAGGTCGAAAGGTTTCATAGCACATTAACAGAGATTGCAAGGTGCACTAAACTTACACAAGGACTGAACGAGACGGTGGATTTGATATTGCTTGCTACACCGAAATATAATAGGTCGGTTCATTCCATTACGGGACAAAGGCCTATAGATGTAGTTCATTCTATTCCTCAGCAATTACGAGAAGACATCGTGAACAAAATTGTCAGGGCACAAGCACTTGAGTTAGGTCGATTGAATAAACATAAGAAAATGAAAACATATCAACCCGGAGACAAAATATTTGTTAAAACCAATAAAAGAATTGGCAATAAATTAACAAAATTGTATGTGGAAAATATTATTGAGCAGGACTTGGGAACTACGATCATGATAAATGGTAAACGGGTTCACAAGGCAAACTTGAGGTAAAGCAAGTTTTTTTTTTTTTCCAGATACTCGTTTTTGACGGTTATTTCCTGGACGCAGGCGAAATTATTTAATTACACCAACTCACACTACATGATGATTTCAACTGGGAAAGTTGCTATTCACGACCAATATGGTATTTTGCTACATAAAACTAACTTGACGAATTATGAAACTATAGCGACAGATACGGAAGGGCTGCTTGAACAGTTTCCACATTCTCCTGCAAGGAAATTGCTCCAAGCGGATGCTGGTCAGATCCTCGTTTTATTGGAGACTCTGAAGACCCATCGCCGACATTCACGTGGTATCAACATTATAGGTACTGCACTGAAATACATCGCAGGGACACCCGACTTCGACGATTTTAACGAGATCGCAACCAAAGAACGTGAACTGATTGAGGCTAATGAACTACAGATTACAATTAACACTCAGCTTCAGACAAGAATAAATAATCTGACACGAGCAATGAATGACCTACTTAAAATTACAAAAGAAAAAATTGTGGACACAGGGCATTTATTTGGGTTGGCTACAGCAAGAAACAGGGCAGTACTAGCAGACCTCACAAACATAGTTCATTCAGTAACACTAGGAAAGCATAACATAATTGATCCCGTCATTTTAGATAGTGATTATACTAAAATTTTGCTATTTGCCGAACACTTTGCCAATATTACTATAAGCGATATTTTAACAGCCTCTAAGCTAAGAATATTGCCGGATAGTGATAATATTTATTTTGTAGTTAAATATCCTAAAATCAGCAGAATTTGTGAAAAAATTAGGCTTTCACCTGTAATTCATAGTAAGAAGATAATTGACTTGGAAACAGATATAGCAGCACACTGCGCTCCCGACTACCAACCTCTCAGAAACTGCAAAAATGCTGCAACCCTTACATTTTGCCAGCCACTTGCTTCAGCCTCATGCGTGGAACAGCTATTGAATCACAATTCAGCGCAATGCAAAACAACTTCAGCAGAACACATCGCCCCTATTGAAGAGATTGCCGACGGACTAATAGTGGTAAATGACCAGTGCGTTGAGATCTCAGAGGGAACACGGTCAAGCGTTACTATAAAGGGCACCTTTCTCGTTATGTTTGAAGGTAATGTCACCATAAACGGAACTAATCATGTCAACTGGAAAAAAGTTGTTAAATCCCACCCCGAAGCCCCTCCTTCAACGATAGTAAAGTTTACGGAACATATAAAAACTCTATCATTGCCGTATCTGGAAGAGGTACATGTAAAGAACTTAAAGCATATTGCATCACTACAACAAGAAATGGCAACCAAACATTTGATCTCGATTGGTTCACTGGGGCTAGTGGCTACGATCATCATTTTTATGATAATAGCCTACGTTTGGTCCAGGAAGCAGCGAAAGCTAGCCATCATTGAAGTGATTAGAAACGCCGACACTGCAACTCCACCCGACGTGTAAGAGGCACCCGAGGACGGTCGCTTTCAAAAGGGGGAGTAGTTAAAACACATAAGTAGCCAAACCACCATCTGCTTATTCATTTCACCTGTAGTGCATCGAAGTGCTTACGATGCAACTTACCTTCCGCGCATGGCAACAACAGCAATAACAACAGTATGCGAAATCAGCGACAATAACATTCCCATAGGTACGGAAAGTGCTGACACTTTGTCTGCAGAGTAGCGTGTGACAGCAATAACGACAACAAGGGCGAACAGCAGTGGCAGCGGCAGCGACGCTTAGGGTAGCGTTAAGTTAGGAATTGGCTTTTGTTTAGGGAAATAGTTAGTCTAAGACCGACTCTATAATCGAAAAGATTTGGCTGCTTCTGCATAGCAGGAGAAATAAAAGTTTAAAAAATTATAAGTGAAGAGACTTCATTATTTCTATGCTGAACTGAATTGACTTGATTGTGTTTTTGGCACGACTGTTTGTTCTGATTTTATCATACTCGTTGCAGCTCTCTGGTGTACATTTAATTATCGAATAAAATCTATCATTATAATTTCTAAAAGCCTTTTGTTATAATTTTTTATGATAATTCTTTATTTATTTTTTTCACTACTCTCCCCCCGGCTTCACACGGGTATTAAACAATAATTTCAAAAGTTATAATTTTGTACACTCTCTGATATTCGTCCGTAATTTTATATTTTCAATCGAAGTCCATAAGGGCGGCGGGGTTAATCACAGGAAGAGTCTGTCGGAAATCTCCAGCAAATACAGCACGGCCTTTATTGTGCTTTATGGCTCATGGTGCATTCAACTGATAACGCTATCTTCCCTGATTGTTATTATTCACGCTATAGCTATTTCTAGAAAGTTGAAATCTATATCTTTGGACATTTCAAAATGAAAAAAAAATGAAATGCTATACGAATTTAACGTATATAAATATTTTTCAGTATAGACAAAATATTCTGGCAAGATTTATTTAATTCCGCGAACGACTGCTGCCTAGTGGAACGACCACCCGACTCAGCTTTTATAGCGGAGGCATTCATACATATACACACAAGAGGTATTTGCCTGATAGCGAGGCTGCGTTGCAGCTATAAACCGTTTTTAAATTATCTTGTTTATTTCTAACAAAATTCTAAACTTAAAAATATATGTTGACTAATGCTGATTATTTCTCCACTCCATTTTTTAGTTTGTACAATTTGGTAATAAAATGTTTTGCTTCACAGGAGCCTCAACCTCATTTTACTACATTCTAGGGTTCTGTTAAGCTTCATTTTTGTGGAAGCGCCACAGCTAATTTGTATTTCCAGTGCGCGTCATATTGAAATTTACATAAATTATCTCATTATCCGCGCGTTTATCACAAATTTAACGGGAAATCTATATGAAGTGAAAAAATATGTACGAACTGGATGTCAAAAAATGTTAACAAAGAGAGACATGTTTCCTTGGTATTGTACATTTTGTTCGAACCTTTCAGAATTTATTCGCCCTAACAGTGTATTGCAGCTTAGCTAAATGTGAAAAGACATTCTCTGTCTAAACGTTATGTTATGTAAATATTTTTTTTTTAGTTTTTTTTTTTTAAATTTAAATTATGAAAGCAAATTTGCTAAAACTAATATCGCTAGCATATACAATTTTCGGCAGTCCAAAAAGAAAGTCTTCATTATAAGTAAGTAATGCATTTTTTTTTTTAATTTACTCACATAAGTCAGTTAAAAATGAACATTTCCTGTTTTTTACAAACCATTTCATGCAACGGTTTAGTCAGCTATTGCAAACAAACAATATATATAAAGTTCTAAATTTCTCTGCTATGTTGTTATGAAACCTTCCACAACCGTGTGGCCTGTGTGGCTATTTGGTTTTGTTAAATGAATTTCAACATTTTCATTATCTAAAAATTCTGTTATTCTTAAGGCTTTATATTCATTATCCGCTTAATTTTTCGTGTATTTCCTAGTTTAGCGAAATAATCTTTTAACTGTTCTATTTTTATATGATTTCTATCATTTAATAGGTAAGCTGCACCAACTCCAGCAAACTTACATATCTATTATTGTTAGAAAATGGAACCTTTTTAAAACGTGTCTATATGGATGATTTCATTATTTTTTGTTGGTGTTTCTGTAAGACAAAGATTAGGTTTGATAGGTCTCTTATCATGTTTGACTTCTTGATATGTTACGCGTCGGTTAATTACTCTTTGTATTAACTCTACTAATTTTGGATAATAAATTTTATTTCTAAGTTGATTGGATGATTCTTGTATACCCGAATGATCTAACGAAATTTGTTTAACAGCTTCAAGTACTGTTTCTGTATATTTTATAAATTCTAATTGTTTATCCTTTGAAAACATTTCTATTAATTTCTCTTGAACTATCTTATACTGTCGCTCGGATCGTCTGGATAAATTCCTACTTTTCCTTTTTTTTATACTCTCGCAACAAAGTTGCTAAGGAAAGTATTATAGTTTTGTTCACATAACGGTTGTTTGTAAGTCCTAAAACTAAAAGAGTCAGATATAGGGTTATAAATACCAAAGTGATCAGGGTGACGAGTAGAGTTGAAATCCGGATGTCTGTCTGTCCGTCCGTCCGTCTGTCCATCCGTCCGTGCAAGCTGTAACTTGAGTAAAAATTGAGATATCATTATGAAACTTGGTACACGTATTTCTTGGCTTCATAAGAAGTTCGAAGATGGGCAAAATCGGCCCACTGCCACGCCCACAAAATGGCGGAAACCGAAAACCTATAAAGGGTCATAACTAAGCCATAAATAAAGATATTAAAGTGAAATTTGGCACAAAGGATCGCATTAGAGAGGGGCATCTTTGGACGTAATTTTTTTGGAAAAGTGGGCGTGGCCCCGCCTCTTACTAAGTTTTTTGTACATATCTCGGAAACTACTATAGTTATGTCAACCAAACCGCACCAAAAGCAATAACGCATCCACCAAACATAAAGGAAAAAGGCAACTAGTTTCCAAAACAACAGCAGCATAACATGATACGGTCCACCTTAAGTGGTCTCAAGAAGTATATCATAGATTGTAAGATGAACCTTTTCACTTATAACAGGGGTGGGCATATTAGCCCTCAGTGGCATTTTGACCGTTCGGGCAAGAGTGCACATTTTGAGGGCTAGATGAGGGAATCATCGCGGGCAAACATGAAGAGGGAAGTGAGAACAACGTATTTTACCACTCCATATTTACAAATGAGAGCAATGTATTTTGCCATACCATGTTTACAAATGAGAGCGCGCGCATATATGGGAAGTTGCACTGTGGGTAATAACTGTAAAATTGCTTAACAATTTTAAGTTTCTTTGTAACTACTATAAATTTATAAAATGAAAGACAAATAACAAAAAGTATAATAAATATTTTATTTTAGTACTAATTCTTTTAATATGTCTTTATAACAGCATTTAATTTAGTAATAAATTCTACGTTTAGTTTTATCTCGTTTGCTGTAGCTACGCGCATTATTGTACCAAAATTTAAATCAGATAACCTACTTCTTATTTTATGTTTTTTACTTTCATTATTGAAAAATATAGCAGACATTGTATGCTACCAGAGCTTTCCTGACATAAATACTTTTCTTCCCATTCCACATTAAATGGATTAATTTTTTTTTCAAACTTTGGGCACTGCTTTCTCCCGCTGATGACATTTCGGCAGATTTAAATTATAATAATTTCAGTTTCTGAACCACTGTCTTCAAACGCATATACACAAATTTATCTTATGAGAGCGCAATGTAAATAATTACCCAACAACGCTTCTACCACCCGCTTGCCGTAGAATTTCCAACGACTCGGGATTTTCCCCATAGAAACGACTGAGCTAATTGCTCTCTAACAACGCAGGGATGCCAAGCTCGATATACTGTAGTAATTATAAAAATTGTCTTCAATATATTTGAAATTTTCTTAAACTAACTCAAAATCAGAATCGAATGCTATTATTTATAAATATATAAACTAGTTTTACTAGTTTAATTTCAGTTTTGATATTTTATATTATGAAAAATTATAATTGAAAAGTTAGATGTGTGCAAAACTACATATGCGTATTGAGTAATGGCAACATTGTTCGCATGAAAACGAAAACAAAACGCTTGTCGCTCGTAGTGGAGGGAGAACCGAAATACGATGTTTCTGCCATCAGCGTTTGTATTCTATTTGTGTGCTTAGCCACTCTCAATCAGTAATGCCATACCGCGCAAATATATTTTTTGATTTGATGATTTCTTATATTTTTGAAAATATACATATGTTCCCTTTCTATAGCGCGTATTATTATTTTAATACATTTCCAGAGGCAACTTAGATTTCTTCTTTGAATATTTTGATAAAACAACCAAACTGAAAATATCACAAGTAATATATTTATATGAGCATTCTCATTAAATGGAACTGCAATATGTTTAAACAAAATATATAAATTGGTCACAAGTATCTTTTCTTATGCAGATATGCAGATATATAAAACTGCCTTGCATATGTACGTATAAAAGCCCACAACTAGATACAAGTTTTCCCAATTGTAGCTAAAATTAATTTTTTTACAACTGGCATCACCACCATTAACTGCTCTGTCACATGTACAATGGTGTAAACAAAATAGGAACAACCATAAGGTGTTTAATAGTGAAGTTTTAAAATGTGCTGTTTTTTTTATTAAATAAAATAGTTTTTAGATACAAGTATAACTCATATAATTTTTTCATACCAGTGATTAGACCTTCCCACCATGCAAAGGTAAATAAAAACAAATATTAATGCGAAATTCTAAAACCTGCACATTATGTTTACCTCTTTTTGTTTACACAACTGTACAATTCCTATATGAAGTAAGCTTCCGCTCTTTAGTTTGTGTACAAAGTCAGTATAGCCGCAACCA
Organism: Bactrocera tryoni; assembly: GCF_016617805.1. NCBI lineage: Eukaryota > Metazoa > Arthropoda > Insecta > Diptera > Tephritidae > Bactrocera > Bactrocera tryoni. Next base: position 503,997 of record NW_024396572.1, read on the forward strand.
TTCTGCCAGGGATAATGGGATGCCCAACTTATTCCAGTGTGAGAGCGCTTTAAAATAAGCGTTTTTTATAAAATTTTCCATTGTGGCCACATCGAACAAAATAAGAATTTTTGGGCATTTAAATTAAAAAACTTAACATTTATTACGATTGTAAATTATTATATATCGGACTTTTAATACATGGCGAAACTACTTAAGACCTGTTTTATGCTTTTATAGACTAACAACTGACTTTTGATCTTTCAATACTTAATAAGGTGAATTAAGCCTGTTAGTTCTCAATTATTAAATGTTTTTAATCATTGGTAACTGAAAATTAATGCTACTATGCATCAAATTGCAAAACATTTCATGAAATATATTTAAATTTCGCATTTTTATGATTTTCATTGTTTCATATTTTTTATTAGTGATCTTGAACGGCGGAAACAAATTCCTCCGTTCACATATATTTTGGTATAACTTCAATCTGGCCGTTCCAGTCATTCCAATTGCAAAACGTCAAAACCTAGTTACCTAGCTAGTTAAAGTTACGGAGAAATGTAATTGATTTTTTTCGCAACTTTTTATGCCCTTCTCTCCGTAAACTGATACTCCCCTTATCTAGCCCTCGTGCGCACTTTGCTAACTTTCTTCTTGTTCTTAATTGGCGTAGACACCGCTTACGCGATTATAGCCGAGTTAACAACAGCGCGCCAGTCGTTTCTTATTTTCGCTACATGGCGCCAATTGGATATTCCAAGCGTAGCCAGGTCCTTCTCCATTTGGTCCTTCCAACGGAGTGGAGGTTTTCCTCTTCCTCTGCTTACCCAGGCGAGTACAGCGTCGAATACTTTCAGAGCTGGAGTGTTTTCGTCTATTCGAACAACATGTCTTGTCTTTTAATTCGCTGAACTGTGTCAATGTCGCCGTATATCTCGTACAGCTCATCGTTCCATCGAATGCGATATTCGCCGTGGCCAATGCGCAAAGGAGCATAAATCTTTCGCAGAATTTTTCTTCTCCAAGCCTCTGCACCATATAGCAGGACGGGAATTATGAGCGACTTATAGAGTTTGGCTTTTGTTTGTCGAGAGAGGACTTTGCTTCTCAATAGCCTACTCAGTCCGAAGTAGCACCTTTTGGCAAGAGTTATCCTGCGTTGAATTTCTAGGCTGACATTGTTGGTGGTGTTTACTCCGGTTCCAGGATAGACGAAATTATCTACAACTTCAAAGTTATGACTGTCAACAGTGTCGTGAGTGCCAAGTCGCGAGTGCGACGACTGTTTGTTTGATGACAGGAGATATTTCGTCTTGCCCTCGTTCACTGCCAGACCCATTTTCTGTGCTTCCTTGTCCAGTCTGGAGAAAGCAGAACTAACGGCGCGGGTGTTAAGGCCGATAATATCAATATCATCGACATACGCCAGCAGCTGTACACTCTTATAAAAGATGGTAACTTCTCTATTAAGCTCTGCAGCTCGAACTATTTTCTCCAGAAGCAGGTTGAAAAAGTCGCACGATAGGGAATCGCCTTGTCTCAAACCTCGTTTGGTATGAAACGGCTCGGAGAGGCCCTTCCCGATTCTGATGGAGCTTTTGGTGTTGCTCAACGTCAGCTTACACAGCCGTATTAGTTTTGCGGGGATACCAAATTCAGACATCGCGGCATAAAGGCGAGCTGTCGAAAGCAGCTTTGAAATCGACGAAGAGGTGGTGTGTGTCGATTCTTCTTTAACGGGTCTTTTCCAAGATTTGGCGCATGATGAATCTGGTCGGTTGTTGATTTTCCAGGTCTAAAGCCACACTGATAAGGTCCAATCAGTTTGTTGACGGTGGGCTTTAATCTTTCACACAATACGCTCGATAGAACCTTATACGCGATATTGAGGAGGCTAATCCCACGGTAGTTGGCGCAGATTGTGGGGTCACCTTTCTTATGGATTGGGCATAGCACACTTAAGTTCCAATCGTTGGGCATGCTTTCGTCCGACCATATTTTACAAAGAAGCTGATGCATGCTCCTTATCAGTTCTTCGCCGCCGTGTTTGAATAGCTCAGCTGGTAATCCATCGCCCCCTGCCGCTTTGTTGTTCTTCAGGCGGGTTATTGCTATTCGAACTTTTTCATGGTCGGGCAATGGAACGTCGGCGCCATCGTCATCGATTGGGGAATCGGGTTCGCCTTCTTCTGGCGTTGTGCATTCTCTGCCATTCAGCAGGCTGGAGAAGTGTTCCCTCCATAATTTAAGTATGCTCTGGGCATCGGTCACTAGATCACCTTTGGGGGTTCTACAAGAGTATGCTCCGGTCTTGAAACCTTCTGTAAGCCGCCGCATTTTTTCGTAGAATTTTCGAGCATTACCCCTGTCGGCCAGCTTATCAAGCTCTTCGTACTCACGCATTTCGGCCTCTTTCTTTTTCTGTCTGCAAATGCGTCTCGCTTCCCTCTTCAACTCTCGGTATCTATCCCATCCCGCACGTGTTGTGGTCGATCGTAACGTTGCGAAGTAGGCAGCCTGTTTTCTCTCCGTTGCGACACGGCACTCCTAGTCGTACCAGCTGTTCTTTTACACTTTCCGAAAACCAATGGTTTCGGATGCAGCTGTACGTAAGGAGTTTGAAATGCCGAGTTGTTGACGAGTGCTCTCAGAGAGCAGGAGTGCAAGCCGAGTAGAAAATCGTTCGGCAGTCTGTTGTGATTGCAGCTTCTCGACGTCGAACCTTCCTTGTGTTTGTTGGCGTGCGTTTTTTGCTGCACAGAGGCGGGTGCGAATCTTGGCTGCAACAAGATAGGGGTCCGAGTCGATGTTAGGGCCTCGGAGCGCACGCACATCTAAAACACTGGAAACGTGTCTTCCATCTATCACAACATGATCGATCTGGTTGGTAGTTTTCCGATCCGGAGACAGCCAGGTAGCATGATGAATCTTTTTATGCTGGAATCTAGTACTACAGATAACCATATTTCGGGCCCTGGCGAAGTCGATCAGCCTCAACCCATTTGGGGATGTTTCGTCGTGGAGGCTGAATTTACCGACCGTAGTGCCAAATATACCTTTTTTCCCACCCTGGCGTTAAAATCGCCAAGCACGATTTCGACATCGTGGCGGGGGCAGCCTTCATAAGTGCGCTCCAAGCACGCCCGTCGGGGCGTGGGCGCAAATCAGCGATATGTTGAAGAACCTCGCTTTGATGCGGATTGTGGCTAGACGTTGATTCACCGGAGTGAATGATAGTCTCCCTCCCACCACGAATCCCACACCAAACTTGCGCTCCTTTATATGGCCACTGTAGTAAATGCCACAAGGACCTACTCGTCTCTGTCCTTGTCCCGTCTATCGCATTTCTTAGACGGCGGAGATGTCAGCCTTTATTTTCACGAGGACATCAACCAGCTGGGCAGCGGCACCTTCCCAATTAAGGGACCGGACATTCCAGGTGCATGCCCTAATATCGTTGTCCTTATTTCGTTTGCCATGGTCGCCATCAAAATTGGGGTTTCTCATCCGAGGCTGTTGGTAGTTTTTCATTTGGGTACGAGTATTCTTTTTACGGGGCGGGTCCCAAACCCAGCGCACAACCCTATGTAGGGGATGTTTCGCCTTCTCACTTTAGCTCGCCTACAAACGGATGTTCTTGGGCTACCCAGAGGATGTTGTTGTGCTTATATTTTGTAGATAACTGTATGTGCGCAGTACCCGCCGGGGGAAACAGAGGAAGAGAAGGACCTCCACTCCGTTGGAAGGACCAAGTGGAGAAGGACCTGGCTTCGCTTGGAATATCAAATTGGCGCCACGTAGCGAAAAGAAGAAACGACTGGCGCGCTGTTGTTAACTCGGTTATAATCGCGTAAGCGGTGTCCACGCCAATTAAGAAGAAGAAGAGCTGTATGTGCCACAGCGTCGTTTGAAGTAGGCGACGCATTGGAGGCGTATATTACGGTACTATAGAATGCGCAAGTAAGCATAGTAACAGGACTAGAGAAACTGTTGCTGAGTGAAGTCTGATCGTATTCTGCGAACAGAGTGAAGAGACTCAGGAACCGTTAGATACTTTTTTTTGTTTTGATCTTGATAGGAGCAGAACTTGCTGTGCTCGTATAGAGAAGTTATTGAGTAAGGTGTAAAGTGTAAAACTGTGAAGTGTAAAGTGATATGGAGACATCCATAAGTAAATCCTCTACAGACTCATCAACGAACCAAATACCCGACATTCACATAATTATGTATATGACTTGGTCTTTTAAGATGTTATCAAAACTTTTAATGTCCAAAGCAAATAAATACATATGTATTTATATAAATATATAACTGATCGAACCTTTATTAATTAAATGTTTACGTAATAATACAAATATGACTTTCGGAATTAATCATTAAATAGGTCAAGTTGCACATAGGTAGATATATACTCATGCATGTATATACATACATACATACATATATGCATACTTATGTGCTTTGATATCAAATATATGGAGAATATCTATAAATGATATCCATAGTCGTTTGCGCATTGTAAATATGCGAATCTGTAACCGTACATTTCTTAACATTGAAATTAGCATTATTTTTCTCATTTAACACTAAAAAAGCTCAATTCTATTTTCGGCTCCTTCCTGTTAAATATTGGTGAAATCCACTTATAGAAAAGAGTACACCTCCGAAAAATGAAATATCGTGCAATTGGCAACGCGGTGAACCTTCTCTATATAGAACGTTTATAATAGAGAAGGTTCACGTTTCAAATATCGTAACTTTTCGAAGGGGTACTCGGCAGAAATGGAGGAGTCTCACCACAGACAAATTATAAGCGTGTTTCACCACATTTAACAGCGATTGAGGGGTTTTTAGAATCTATGAGAAATAACATGTTAATGTAAATAAAATAGAACCATTGCAGGACAATATACATACATGTGTATTTATATGATGGCGATGTTGGCGGAAAAGTTCCTGTATGCTACATATGACTTTTTTTAATATATGAATGCTTTACGGGGGGAAATTGCGCCAAAATGAAAGATGAAGAGGGGATTCTGCTTTTTGACTGGAAAAGTTTTTGTATACTATATACAAGTAGTTAGTTAGTTAGTCTAATATACATATAGTATATATAGTATATAATATATATTAATATATCTTTTACTGGGGAAATTGCGCCAAAAATTAAAGTTGAAGAAGAAATCGTAAACGGAATTTTAGTTCTAAATGAATTTCGTCGCGGAAAGATCGTCAATTCGATTTAACCGATTTTTCAAACAGTTTTATTTAAAGCGAAATGAACAATAAAAATATAAAAAAAGTGTCGCGTTCGGGAGTGCACATCAGAATCTCCCGAGAGATTCGTTTTATTCCCTAGGAAGCAGGAGGAGTTGCAGAAGTGGGTGGAAAATTTACGGATCCCACCAACGCGGGTTTTACTCACCCACAATGCATTTGTTTGCATTAAGCACTTCGACCGAAGTGCAGTGGGTGTGAAAAAATTTAAGGCAGGAGCTGTGCCCACCCTTAATCTTGGTGAGTACTTTGTTCTAAAATATAATAGGTGCATGTATTGTATTTTTAAGAAATGTGTTCATATAAACATATACATATGTATGTAAGTGTACACAATAACAGCAGTGTCTTTAACCCTGCTTTCATAACGTACGTCTGAGAGGCGCACGACCTCTTTACATTTTGCTCTCCCTCATACAATTTTTTTCACAGCGCATGGATATTTGAATTTATCTCAGTCGTTACATACAGCATTTCAGTGGTAGTTGACTTTTGGTGGTAAGTTTTGTATATTCTGAGAAATTGCTAAGCCATACGTCTCTGAGACGTATGTTTATGTTGTGTGCTATTTTTACAATTTTTGAGTGATTATTAGTTATTGTGTTTCTTATTCAAATTTAGTACATATAAGTATAAATAAAAGCAAAATAGAAAAAGATGGAAGATTAGCCGACGCACTAATAGCTGTTTATTTAACAAATCAAGATGAATGTAGTTCAACAGAAAATGAAATTGAAATAGGAGATGCTGTATTGGAAGATGATATTCAAAGTGACGCGGAAGATGAAGATCTTAATAAGCAGGAGAATCGCGAAAATATATTGCCAGACCCGGAACACGAAGAATCCAACAATAATAGTTCGTTTTTAGACAGCCGGACAGTAAGAGTACTTAAGCCAACATTAAGAAGCTAATGTCAATATTGCTGGACTACCTCGAAGGGAATAAATGACGGTAGAGTTCTATCGATGAATGTTGTTCGAACAATAAGAGGTCCCACAAGAGCTTGAAAAGCATTATGTGATCCGATTTTGTCCTTCAATGCTTTTTTTACTGAGGAAATAATATCAGAAATAGTGCAGTGAACGAATGCAGAGCTATCTCTAACACGAACAACTAAATTGACTAGCAAGACGTTCGCAGATACCAATTGTCTTGAAATTCGTGCTCTTCTTGGCGTTTGACCGCAGTTTTGAAGGACAATCACTTGTCAGCTAGTGAGTTATTCAATACAACCTACAGTGGAGAGAGGTATATTGATGCTATGAGATGTGATAGGTTAAATTTTTTAATTAGTAGGCTGCAAACGGATGATAAAGCATTGAGACTTGCTGTGCGCACACCACCAAAAATCGTTATGATTTGTGATAGCGTTATTAAATATATGTTCAATGCTATCCCATATTTGGGCAAGACAACAAGAACTTCAACGATGCCATTAGGTGAATACTACGTGAAAGAGTTAACCAGACCAATACATGGTACCTGTCGCAACATTACTTGCGATAATTGGTGCACCTCCGTACAACTAGCAAAGAGCTTGCTAAAAGAGCCTTATAAGTTGACCATTGTTGCAACAATAAGATCCAACAAGCGAGAAATACCTGAGCATTGAAAAATTCGTGCTCAAGACCAGTTGGCACAACAATGTTTTGCTTTGATGGTCCTTTAACTTTAGCGTCATATAAACCTAAGCCATCAGAGATGGTATATTTGCTATCTTCCTGCAATGAACCAGGCACAATAAACCAAACTTCTGGAAAGCCGGACATTATATTACTCTACAACCAGACAAAGGGAGGTGTCGACACATTCGACCAGATGTGTTCACTCATGTCGTGTTCCAGAAAAACGAATAGGTGGCCCATGGCTGTATTTTATGGCATGCTTAATATTTCGTTTATAAACTCGTATGTCATTTACTGCCATAATATGATTTCCACAGGCAAAAAGCCGTTGAATCGAAAAAAGTTTATGAAGGTACTCTCTCTGTCATTATCAATGCCTTGGATGGAACAAAGACGGGAAATACTAACATTGTCCAAAAGTTTGCGATGCAGTATTACAGCTACTATGCCTGCGGAAGCACCCAACCATGATAGGAATAGTAACGAAGAACCATCTTCTTCCAAGAAAAGAAAATACTGCGCGTTTTGTCCACCGAAAATTCGTCGTATGTCTAAAATGAAATGTTTTAAATGTGAAAAATCCGTATGTAACGAGCACAAAATTTTACTTTGTAACTTATGCAAAAATGCTACAAAACATGTTACCAGCTTTTTAAAGTCAATAAAAAAATAAAAGAAATAAAATTTATTTTAATATTTAAACAAACACTTAGTCCCATTCGGAGAAGACTGTCTTTTTATGTAGGCGTATCATTATGATTTAAAAGGTTAAAAATAACGTTATGAAGGCAGGGTTAATGTGTTAAGTGCACTTTTAAATTCGAAAACACAAATATTAGTATTTTGTGCAAAAGTACATACCTACATAAGATAGAGCGAAGTCAAGTGAAGTGTGTATGTGTTGCGCATTGTGCAGAGTACGTTTGAATGTTCCTAGGTGTACATATTGGGCAGTAATAGGGTGAGTCAATAATGTGCCGGTTTGAATGCCATATATATTTAACCAAATATTTACATATTACTAACAATAAAATCTGCCAAAATATTTTTTGTAGTAATAAGTATAACATATCCTATTATTTTGTATATACCCATATACATATGTATCTGATATATAAAATTCTCGTGTCACGGTGTACGTTATTGAACTCCTCTGAAACCGCTCGACCGATTTTCGTGAATCTTAGCGTGCATATCGGCTAGGGTGGAGAATCGGACAACATCTATTTTTCATCCTCCTAAATGTTAAGGGAAATTGGAAATTGGAAAATTCCCAAAAAGTAACTTTTTTCCATACACATTTTTTTTCAATTTTTGTTTGTTTTGTTTTTCAATATTTTTATTTGTCAAATATTTGAATCATTCAATTTCGGTAGCATGCTTTTTTATTCCGGCTATTCAAAAGAAAAATTATTCAGTGAAAACGTTATTTTTCACATAAAGTGATCAATTACAGATTGAAATTTCTTACGAAGCCACGAAGAGGTCGCGCTAATATCGGTCGGCGTTCCGTTTGCCATCAACGTATGGCAGCCCAAGACACATGAACGACTACTCCCAGGATTAGATGACATACTTGTGGAATTATGGAACGCGGTCGATCAGCAAGCGATCGTCACGATGTCACAGCACGACTTTTCAAACAACAGCAGCGATGTTTGATGAACTTTATCTTGAAGCAACATATGGTACATATATATGGTGCTGTTAGATGCTGGATGTATTCTGTTGAGTAGCAAAGAAAAGGTAGCCGCACACCCACATTCTTCTTTGGATGGTGGTTACACCAGATCAAACTGATGAACTCATTTCTGCGGAAATTCCTGATGCAGAGAAAGATACAGTATTATACCAAATGGTGAAAACCAATATGGTTCATGGACCTTGCGGACACCACAATCCCACTTCGGGTTGTATGTCTGACAATAAATGCACGAAACACTAGTGTGCTTTTCTTTCGGAAACTCAAACTTGAAATGATTGATATCCACTGTATAGGCGTGGCTCACCAGACGACAATGGCAGAACATTCAGCGTTCAATTTAGAAGAATGAATATTTAAGTTGACGACACATGGATCGTATCATATTCGCCATTATTGTTTAATTCACATTCAAAACTCATATCAATGTTGAGTATTGCAGTTTGGTGTAATCGATAAAATACGTTTGTAATTACGTCACCAAAGGAAGCAACATGGCGGTTATTGGTTTTTAACGATACGGTCGATACGTGAACTGCAATAAAGCGCTTTGTAGGATATTTACTTTTGCGATTCATGAACGTTTTCCGACTGTTGTGCGTCTCGCAGTTAATTTGGAGAGTGTATACAAATCGATCGATCGTCTTGACAATGAGACGAAGCCGCGAATTATGTATCAAGTGGAATTTCTAAGTGCTTTGGAGAGGCTTGGTATGACACCGCATTACTTTCGTCTCAAAGTTGGATCTTTCGTTATTATGTTTCGCAATCTTCAAGCACCGAAACTGTGTAATGCAACCCGACTGATTGTAACGTAGCATCTTATAGAATGGGGCAGAATGCTTGACTCTACGAATTCCTCTGAGCTCCAACGATTTGCCATTTCAGTTCAAACCTTTTCAGTTTTCAAAGAGTTCTACAATTTTCCATATCAGTTCCAACTCATTCCGTTTCAAGTGAAAATTGTATTTGAGATGAGAATCAATAGGACATAAGGATAGTCGATAGAAGTGTGTGGCATAAATTTGGAAATGCTATGTTTTTAACAAGGACGGATATACGTGGCGTGCTCACGAGTTGGAAAACCATCTGCTCTGTAGATTTACGCACGTTAAATCAAGCTTCGTTAAAATTGAAAATATTTGGAATAATCGAAAATAAAAGATTTTCTGCACAATATAAATTCAACTTTCTTTTCATTTCAAAACACATAATTTCAGGCAGGACAACGGCTGCCGGGTCAGCTAGTGTATATATATATAACATAAGAGTAGTATGAATAATATATAAATAGATATAAATTTTTTTCCGTATGTAAATAGGATACGAAGAAGCACCTCCACATTTGTGGACGGGTCCACTGTCACGGAGAAGGTGCTGCATTTGCAGTTGTGCTTCCAGACAGGCGACGATTATCGAGTTTCCAAAAAAAGAAGATATTCGACAGAGTTGGGCAAAGGCTTGCAACTTAGTTGTGTCGCCTTCCGATACCCTTTTTATTTGCCGAAATCATTTTGACTCGCAGTTTGTCACTAAATACAAACTTTTGCCTGGGGCTTTTCCATGTTTACGATAAGAGCCAGCACTAAGTCGTAGCTCATCTAGTGCTGACTCTAATTGGGTGTGCCCACCCATCACTGCGACTTATGAACGTCCTAAAGTAGCTGTAGGAGTAGAAGAGGACGACATAACATTGAAATAGTTCGAACAATATTCCATATTAGAGGAAAGTAGATTAACATTAGGACCCCAAAATAACGACGTAGGCTCTGCTTTAGACAGTCGCGAACGATTTGCTCGATCGGCACGGTATTACCAAAGTAATGAGCTTAATTCAATAAAAAGATCGAAGAGTTAGAGGGGGTGATTAAAGATTTAAAAAAAAATGTATGAAGACCAGAACAACGTGCAATGGTTGCGGATGTAACTTCAAGCTCTGACGCTATAACATTCGCTAGGATGATCGTCACCAAGCGCATTGTTTTTAGTGACAATGAAAGGACATTGGCACAAAACATTAATTGTACGAGTATGTCCACTAAATCATATAGTTTCATGCGTGACGATTTAGGTTTTGCTTTACCAAGCAAGAGTATTCTTTTGCGTTGGCGCCCCATTAGGTACGTTGTCCCTGGTATCGATGCCAATGTCTTGGAAAATTTAGAAAAAATTTCCAAAAAATGTCCGTTTTAGAACGAAATTGAGGTTTGTTATTTTATGAATATCAATAAAGTCCGACCTAATTTATAATAGAGTTAGGGATGTTATTGATGGGATGTATTTTCATACTACATTTCCAAGACGAGACTTAGGTCAGGTCAGAAATGAAAGAAATTTTGAGCAAAAACATCGCATCACTAAAGATCTCAACGTAAAGGCTTTAGTCTGCGATCAAGAGCCTTTAAATTCTTCACTTTTCAATTTGTTAAAAATTACTGAAGAAAATCCCTTTTATATGCACGAAGGTTTAAAAATATATTGTTTATATGACTATTGCCACCTTATTAAATCCGTCCGTAATACATTTGTGAAATATGATATTTCAACTCCAAATGGAATAGCTAGCTTCAAAGTTATAAAAAAAACTTTACTCTATCGATCAGAGCAATATGCATTTTAAAATATGCCCAAAACTTACAGATGCCCACGTTTATCCCAGCGTGTTTGAAAAAATGTCCGTGAAAGGTGCAACTCAAGTTCTGAGAAATTCGGTTGCTGCTGGCATTGAAATGGCATATAGCCAAAGTCTATTCGGCTCCGACGAATATGTATTAAAATGTGCACAGCCTACCTAGTTATTTATTAAAAAAATGAATGATCTTTTCGATGATCTAGACTATAAGAATTTTGTTTAAAAAAATGCGCTGAAATATCCGTTATTGAAGTATGACTCTGGGAAGGTCCAACGTCTCTATGGTTACATAAAATATTTTAAAACAATCAAGCTTCCAGTCTATAGTCAGGTTAAGTGTATTAGTGGGTTTCGTTCCACAATAAGTGGAATGATTCAGTTGAGCGAAGAGCAATTTAGGGATCAAGAGGAATTGAGGTATATATTCCTTGGGAAAATTAATCAAGATGCGTTGGAGAATTTTTTTAATAGAGTCCGAGCTAGCCAGGGCATCAATATCCATCCCTCTGCCAATGAGATACAGTATATTGTAGGTAGATTAATTTCGATGAAAATTTTACGGCAAAATTTTCAAGATAAGGCTAATTGTGAAGATGATGACGACATAAATTTAGATTGGAACCTAGGCCCCAAAGATCGTCCTCTAGATGTACAGGGAAACGAACAGGAATCTGAGCAACTCGACCTGGAATCTTTCACTATTCCAGACGAAAATTTTGTTGAAGAGGAGGACAAAGCTGACGTCCAGATCAAGCGGTATTACACTGGCTATGGTATTTACCAAAAAATTTTGTGTAAAATCCATTACGAAAAATGAACCAAAGCAATGACGAAGACATAAATCTAAAAGGACCTAATCAGAGCTAAAAACTATACGGATGACGGTGACTTAAGGCTAGTCAATACTAGTGATAGGGTCTTCGAAGTGTGTCGACTGCAGATGATGTGATACGTCAAGCTCTTTAACAAATATGCTCACTATGTAAATGTTCGTAGTCTGATGTCGTCCGCCATAAAACAAAAAACGGAAAATGTCTTTCCTCAATGGTTTGCCAATACTACCAATGCATGTTTCGATCATAAAATTAAACTATTGGAGTATTAAGTGACTGCTCTGCTATATAAAAGTTCAAAATGGTTTGAAAAGCAAGAAATAAATAGGGAACGATATCGGAAGCGCGATGCTAAAATAAAAAAACTTAAGTAAGAAGCAAGCCAGAATGCTTTGATTAAGAGCATCTTACTTTCGGGTTAGTAGTGAATTAATGAAATAAATATTTACATTTTATAATGTGTTGCATTCTATCATTTCCAGGTTTTTCTATTTGCAGGTTTTTTTTCTACTTTCAGTTTTCTTTTATTATTATATTTTCAGCATTATTTTTTTTCTTTTCAATAGCATAGCCTAGCTTTTTTAAACACAAATATTGCACTTAATCTAGATGGATTAAATTGTGTTTAAAAAAGCAGGTGAAATTAAATTACTAATTCTAATCAATAAGTCGTGAGAGAAATTTCCATTTTAAATGGACAATTTTGTAATTCGGCATTATTTAATTTTTTTTAAACATATTAAAATTTTGAAATTGTTAAGTTTCTAATAAATAATAGAAAAAATCAATAAAATTAGCATATTTCATCTGAAAAGAATAAACTGGTCTTTAATTCATAGTAAAAATAATTTAGGATTGAATAAGATTGATGTGTTGAACACATAAGACCGTGTGTATTTTAAATTTGACAGATGTCGTTTGAAGTTTGTCGCTCTCTTTGTGTTCAACACATCAATTTCTGCATACGCCTAATGTTTGCAAAGTTGTCAACATGCCACATTTGTATGTAAATATGTACACTCATGTCTACATACCACATTTTTATGTATACATATACACGCAGTGCTCCATGCAAAATCTGCGTTGACACGGACAACCAAGTGCCGAAGCTTACGTTTTGTCAACGGACCTACGCGACAACAAGGCATCACAACATTGTGTTGTTGGTAGAAAATCCGAGCTGTGCCGAAAACACAAACAAACGATCGCCATTCGCCACTGGTTCCCTTGCCGCTATAACAGGTTCTCCAACAAACTAGCGTAAATATGTATGTTTCTGTATGAGCTTGCATACATATCGACGCAGATTTTTGCAAGCCGCGTAAAAATATTTTTTACATTCCTTGACAAATACAGTCAATCCTGGTTATATACCACAATCAAAGATACAGATTTTTGTGGTTCGTTAAAAATAAAAATGTAATATGGCACATAACCGAGTGCGGATACTTAACGAGTTGTACTTAAAACAATAACTTCTATGTATTTCAAAAAACCAACCGTGAGATGCAGCAAGATATAGGCGGTTAAGAGTGATGATTTTCATTTAGGGATAAACCGGGATCCACTGTACACATAAATCGGAGGAATATTGAATATTTTCTTTGACACATTTCTTGACTTGAAAATCGACAAATAAGCTATGTTGTCAATTTTATTATAATATATTTGAATACTTATATTTGCGGGGTTGGCACTTTTTCCTTCCATTACAAATATCAGAAATTGTCCAATTTATGATTTTTAGCTTTTGCCATCGTCGCAAAAAGACGCTTGTCGGCAAAGGCTTGTTCGGGGAGATGTGATGATTTTTGATTTTATGAATGAAGCAAGTTTGTCTGTTGAAATTTGAAAGTGCGCTTGCGTTCATGAATGAAAAAGTTGTTGTTGCGTATTTTTCTACAAATTTGGGCATCGACTATGTGGCTGCCATGCCTATTGACTTTTGACGCCGCTGATGCTATTTCAGACATTTGTTGTTTTTGTAGATGACATACCTACATGTGAACGCAAATACATACGTATGTATGATGCTATTTCCAACGATTGTTGTTTTTGTAGAACAATATTTGTAATTTTTGCGGATGACGTACATATCTACATGTGAACACATACAAGTATGTATGTTTGTGTATGCGTTATTTGTGCCAATGTCATACGCACATATTTATGTATTGTAAATATGAACAGCGCGCACATGTTATTATTGATAAGTGATAATATGATTTGAATTCGCGAAAGCCAACATAAACACATATGGTCATGATACATGTGAATGTAAGTTTTGAATGATAAAATATACGATTTATTTACATTTATCACTATTATAATATATATAATTATACCCTGAACAGGGTATATTAAGTTTGTCACGATAGTTGTGACACCCAGAAAGAAGCGTCGGAGAGCCTATAAAGTATATATATAAATGATTAGTATGTTGAGCTGAGTCGATTTAACCATGTCCGTCTGTCTGTCTGTCCGTCCGTCCGTCTGTATGTATACGAACTAGTCCCTCAGTTTTTAAGATATCCTTTTGAAATTTTGCAAACGTCATTTTCTCTTCAAGAAGCTGCTCATTTGTCGGAACGGCCGATTTCGGACCACTATAACATATAGCTGCCATATAAACTGAACGATCGGAATCAAGTTCTTGTATGGAAAACTTTCACATTTGGAAATGTATCTTCTCCACATTTGGTATAGATTATTTTCTAAGGCACCAATGTAATCTTCGAAAAAATTGTTCAGGTGGGTTTACTGTAGCATATAGCTTCCATACAAATTGAACACATGTTACTAAAAGAAATGCACCTGTGAAGGATCTAAGGCAACAATGTAATTTTGTTTGGGATTTGGATTTGGGATTTGTTGCATCGTTCAAGACCACTTATAAAAAATGTAAAACAATGAAAATTAAATAAATTTGTGAAATTTAAAGATATGTGATGAAACGTTTTGTAATTTGAAGCATAATAGTTGTATTTTCAATGGAAAATGATTAAAAACATTTAAAGATTGAGGGCTAACAAGCTTAAATACTATTATTTTGTATTGAAATAATATTCTTTAAAAAGATTTAAATAGTTTCTCCATGTAATAAATAACCAATATTTAGAAATTTTTATTCCTACTAAATGTTGGGTATTGGGTTGATGAATGCCCAAAAATTGTTATTTTGTTCAATCTGGCCATAATGGAAAATGTTATAAAAAACGCTAATTTTGAGGCTCTCTCACACTGGAATAAGTTTAACATCCCTTTATTCCTGATTTGGGTATGAGAAAGCACTGTGTAAAGTTGGTGCCGCGCTATTTTTATAGCGCTATTTTGGAACTGAACTTTTACAATTTATTTTTAAATTATTTGAATACGGACAATTATTTAAAAACGTATGAATGGTAAAAATATATTGTGAAAAAGTGTTTATGTTGCAGGTTGTTCAGATATGTATGTATGTAACTATTCCCCAATTCTGCAGAACTCTTTTAGTTAATAACATTGTTATATCCATATTTTTATACTTTCGCAACAAAGTTGCTAAGGGGAGTATTATAGTATTGTTCACAGAACGGTTGTTTGTAAGTCCTAAAACAAAAAGAGTCAGATATAGGGTTATATATACAAAAGTGATCAGGGTGACGAGTAGAGTTGAAATCCGAATGTCTGTCTGTCCGTCCGTGCAAGCTGTAACTTGAGTAAAAATTGAGATATCATGATGAAACTTGGTACACGTATTTCCTGGCTCCATAAGAAGGTTAAGTTCGAAGATGGGCAAAATCGGCCACAAAATGGCGGAAACCGAAAACCTATAAACTGTCATAACTAAGCCATAAATAAAGATATTAAAGTGAAATTTGGCACAAAGGATTGCATTAGGGAGGGGCATATTTGGACGTAATTTTTTTGGAAAAGTGGGCGTGGCCCCGCCTCCTACTAAGTTTTTTGTACATATCTCGGAAACTGCTATAGCTATGTCAACCAAACTCTACAGAGTCGTTTCCTTCAGGCAGTTCCATATACAGTTCAAAAATGAAGAAAATCGGAAAATAACCACGCCCACCTCCCATACAAAGGTTATGTTGAAAATCACTAAAAGTGCGTTAACCGACTAACAAAAAACGTCAGAAACATTAAATTTTACGGAAGAAGTGGCAGAAGGAAGTTGCACCCAGGCTTTTTTAAAGATTGAAAATGGGCGTGGCGTCGCCCACTTATGGACCAAAAACCATATCTCAGGAACTACTAGACCGATTTCAATGAAATTCGGTATATCATATTTGCTTAACACCCTGATGACATGTACGAAATATGGGTGAAATCGGTTAACAACCACGCCTTCTTCCAATATAACGCTATTTGGAATTCTATCTAATGCCTTCTCTGTATAATATATAGTACATTAGGAGCCAATGATGATAGCGGAATAAAACTTTATACAAATACGGTATTTGAGCTGAGGTATCCCTTGTGGAAAAATTGTCGTGATCGGACTATAACTTTTCAAGGTCCCTGATATCGAATACGAAGAATTCAGTGCCTAACCTAACCTAACCTAATTTTTCACCGAAAATATCGGTAAATCTCTCAGATATTTTCATGTAATTCAGAGGGAATCATTTTTATATTCTTGCAATAAAGTTGCTAATAACGGTATCTCGATTATCACTTTATCATGCGAGAGTATAAAATGTTCAGCGACACCCGAACTTAGCCCTTCCTTACTTGTTATAATATATATTTCTTAAATATTTCACCTATTTCGAAAACATATTCCGAAATAAAAATAATCCTTTTTCCATATATCATTTTTAATTCTGCTCTTTTATTATTAAAATAATTTGTGTTTTATATATGTTGACTATTTCATTTTTGATACAAAATGATCTTTCTTCTGTTGAATGAATCGTTTGCATTGAAGTATTATCATCTATATTAACTATGTATGTTTAGGTAATTTCCTATATTTTCACTAATTTCTTCCTCCTTTTCCTCTTTGATAACGTCCTCGTTATTCTCTATTTTATTGAGAAAATATGCTACCCTGTTTTCTTTTCCTTTAATATATTCCATGTTAAATTGGTGTTCTCCGAATTTTAACAACCATTGTTGATGTCTTGATGACATATCTTTTCCCCTATATGTTGAATATAAATATTTAATTGGTTGATGATCTGTTAACATTTTCCACCGTATAAATATGGTCTAAAGTAATTTTCGCTCCAAATAATTGCTAAAAATTCTTTATCACTTGCGAATAATTTCTTTCATGGTTATTTAATGTTCTTGATGTATAACAGAAATCGTATGATACATATACTAAATGCTCCTATTGTATAATTTGACGCATCTGTAGTTAATATAAATATTTTTTTAAAATTTGGATACTGTTCAAAATTGAACATGTTTGTTTTCTTAAATAAGATAAGTTAAGAAATTTGTAATACTTAAGATCATAAAAACATATACAGTCCACTAATAATCATTTCTTTCCCCCGGCAATATGTTCAAATATCATTGAACACGCTTACTTATCAGCAAAGCCGAAATAAAATTAAAAATAAATATATATTTTCAAACATACATACATACATATGTATGTATGGACATAAACATAGCCATGCATTTACATACAATGCGCATCCAATAAAAATAAAAATGCATAGTGACACATGTCATAAATTTACAGAAGAGATAAGATTAAACCCACACACACGCATGTATTAAATGGTATACTCGAAAATAACCCCATGTCAAGCAGCAATAAACAATATGCTGCAATACATACAAGCATACACACATACACATACATTTAGTTATTTAAGATAGTTTTAAATTTTGTATATAAGCTAGGAAAATACTAAACCAGAATGAATAAATTCTCACTCGATGAAGGTCTTTTCATTTCCCCCCGCCAGTGGTAAGGAATGATAAATCTTTATTGAGTTTTACAGATACCGTAAAATTGGATGCGAGGTTAACAAATATTAAAGTTTTACAAATACTTCATGTACGCTGGATCTTTTATATTAAGGGATAGTCTCAGTGTGAAATTTTGGAGAAATCGATTTTTTTTGTTGCATTATCGGATAGTATACACTATAATAAACATTCTCTCAAATTCTGAAATCGATATTCAAATTACTACGGTCGCTACAGCGTTTCTTGTAGAAAGGGAACAGACTGACTAACATAGCGACTGCAACCTTTAAGCGCGTTTTTCTCAGAATGGCGTTTTTCAAAACGGTCCACTCTCAAAGGAAAAGTTATTTGCTTCCAATTTGGAGGGAACCTTTTTAACATTTAACATTTTTAAGCGTTTATTTTTTTTTTTGAAATCTTTCAAATATCAAATTCGATACTTTTTGTTCAAACCGCCGCCATTTTGTCAAATTTCCACAAAATAAAAAAAAAACTTCCTAAGCGCGATAGCGACTGACTAATAATCTTTTTGAAATTTTTATATTAGATCAAAATTACGGCCGCAGTCATTGACAGGACCTTTTTTTTACGTGTCATTTCAACAATTTATAAAACTATTATACTACTTCTTCTTCTTAATTGGCGTAGACACCGCTTACGCGATTATAGCCGAGTTAACAACAGCGCGCCAGTCGTTTCTTCTTTTCGCTGCGTGGCGCCAATTGGATATTCCAAGCGAAGCCAGGTCCTTCTCCACTTGATCCTTCCAACGGAGTGGAGGTCTTCCTCTTCCTCTGCTTCCCCCGGCGGGTATTGCGTCGATTACTTTCAGTGCTGGAGTGTTTTTATCCATCCGGACAACATGACCTAGCCAGCGTAGCCGCTGTCTTTTAATTCGCTGAACTATGTCAATATATCTCGTACAGCTCATCGTTCCATCGGATGCGATATTCGCCGCGGCCAATGCGCAAAGGACCATAAATCTTTCGCAGAATTTTTCTCTCGAAAACTCGTAACGTCGACTAATCGGTTGCTGTCATCGCCCAAGCCTCTGCACCATATAGCAGGACGGGAATTATGAGCGACTTATAGAGTTTAGCTTTTGTTCGTCGAGAGAGGACTTTACTTTTCAGTTGCCTACTCAGTCCGAAGTAGCACCTGTTGGCAAGAGCAATCCTGCTTTGGATTTCCAGGCTGACATTATTAGTGGTGTTAATGCTAAACCTAAATAGACGAAACTATCTACAACTTCAAAGTTATGACTGTCAACAGTGACGTGAGAGCCAAGTCGCGAGTGCGACGACTGTTTGTTTGATGACAGGAGATATTTCGTTTTGCCCTCGTTCACTACCAGACCTATTTTCTGTGCTTCCTTGTCCAGCCTAGAGAAAGTAGAACTAACGGCGCGGGTGTTGAGGCCGATGATATCAATATCGTCGGCATACGCCAGCAGCTGTAGGTTTCACGCAAGTGTGTAGAAGTTCACGCAAGTGAGGAAAGTTCTCTGATCGCCATTCACTTGGGAGTGGCCAGAAACGATTCTTTTACACATGGCTCAAGCAGCTCACTACTTCCGGTCTTTGACCAAGTATCCTCTGGGTAGCCTAAGAACATCCGTTCGAAGGCGAGCTAATGTGAGAAGGCGAAACATTCCCTACATAGGGTTGTGCGCTGGGCTTGGGACCCGCCACGTAAAAAACAATACCAATGAAAAAGTTGAAACAGCCTCGGATGAGAAAACTATTATACACCCAATGGAGAATAAACATAAAAACATCATTTTGCCTTTTTGATTACTTAATTTCAAAAGTGATTTTTCGGAGGGTCACACAGGTGATCCCTTAAATCGCACTCCTTTCTTTAGATATAAAATTTGTTGTTGTTGAAATTTCGTAAAATTTGCTAGGTCTATTGTTGTGAATTCAATGTTTGGTAAGGAATATTTATTTTCAATTGTCAATTCATATAATTTTCTGTAATCGACTTCTATTCCATATTTCCTTTTCCCTGAATTATCCATTTTTTTTGGAATTACTATTAAAGGACTGGAGTATTAAGACCTACTTTTCTTAGAATTCTCTGTTTCTCCCTTTATTTGATTTGTTAATAATTTCTTGATTTCTCTAAATGTTTCTGTATTTAAATGATCTAATAGAAATCCTTTTATTTTTCACTTATTGCTTCTAGAGTGCATATTTCTTTGAATTTAAATGGTTTATTAAAAAATTCAGATTCTTTTTTATTTAGTAAAATTTTGTAAATCGATTTCTATTATAAAATTATATTTTATATTTTTTAATGGTGTTGATCGCCACTTTATAAACGCATTATCAGGTAAATTAAATTCTGTTGGTGCTTTAGTATGCAATTCGCGAGTTATTGTTTCTTTGCTCATTAATATAGGGATAATATTATTATTTTTAAGTGGTATTTTTCGAAAATGTTTCCTGCTTTATATTCCTTTTGTGTTTTAAATTGGTTCAGTAGAGCGCTGACATCTTTAATTCTGATTGACGAGGATGATTCCTGAGAGTGTATTGAGTCGTTCGTAGTTACGTTTACTTGACGGCTGAGTGCGTCGGCTACTACATTTAAATCTCATTTAATATATTTAATTTTTCTCCGTATTCTTACATAAAATTTTTCCATCGTTTTAATTTTGAATTTGGGTTGTCCTCTGATATTGGAAAAATTAGGGATTGATGATCGGTGTAAATAGTAGTATTACTAGTGAGACCATACAGATAATTCCTAATTTTTTTGAGTGCCCTTGCTAACATTTCTTTTTCGTTTGTTGAGTAATTCTGTTCAGTTCGCGTTAGTGTACGTGAAATGAATGCTATAGGTTTCTTGCCTTGTGACAATACAGCTCCAATCGCATGATTGCTTGCGTCTACAGTCAAATCAAATCATTTTCCAAAATCTGGTTGGAATAATTCTATTTGTTCTTTTAGTTTATTTTTTAGTGTTTCAACTGCTTTAAGTGATTCGTCATCTAATTTTACATGTACTGAGCTACAAGATATTCATTGAAATATTACCATTCTCTCCTCGTAGGTAGAGTGTTAATGGTTTCATTATGGATGCAAATCCTTTTATAAATTTTCTATAATATGAGGTCATTCCCAAGAAAGATCTTAAGTCTTTCAAATTTGTAGGGGTTTTGTACCTATCTATAGCTTCTATTTTTCCTGGATCTACTGTAATTCTACCGTTTTTAATTATATGTCCTAAAAATTCTGTCTTTGAAAACATTTT
Organism: Bactrocera tryoni; assembly: GCF_016617805.1. NCBI lineage: Eukaryota > Metazoa > Arthropoda > Insecta > Diptera > Tephritidae > Bactrocera > Bactrocera tryoni. Next base: position 525,234 of record NW_024396572.1, read on the forward strand.
GACTTTTCATCCGAGATTTTCTTGTTGGCTGCGTGCAAAGTGTGTATTATATTGGTGATATCTTTCATATGTTGTTCAGGGTTAGCTGAATATATATACGGTGCGTTTTTCAGTCCAAATGGTAGTCGTAGAAATTCATATTTGGCATTATTTATTGAAAATCCTGCTTTTTCCTGTCTTCTTTTTTTATTTTAATTTGATGAAATCCTGATTTCAAATCTAACGTCGTGAAGTACTGTGCGTCTCCTAAGTTTTTGAGCATCATGGTGATGTCCGGAATGGGATATCTATCAGCGATTGTTTGCGCATTTAACTTCTGGAAGTCAATAACCATGCGTCTTTTTAGGGTTGCCTTGCCTCGTCATTCCCTTTTTTCGAAACTGTTCATATGGGTGAATTGTAATGGGCTTTTGCTTGGCTGTATTATTTCATTATCTAATAATTCCTTTATTTCAGTTTCTACAAATGCTCTATTCGCTTGGGGGTATGGATACTTTCTGACCCAAATAGGATTATTTGTTTCTGTTCTGATTTCTGCCTCTACTGTAGTTACGTACGGTAATGTTTTACTCTACTCATTTCTTTTTTATTTATTTCTTCTCCTATCATACGATTTATTCTTGTTAATTTATTCTTTTTCTCAATTAATACATTTCTTTCGGTATCTATCATTGCTTTGATTTGCTTTAAACCTTTAATTCCTATCAAGAAATCGAAATCTTGTAAGGTATCGAGTTCTAAAAATTCCATACTGAATCCTATTATATTCACTTTCTTTTTATATTTAATTAATGATTTACCGTGTAAAGTAGCGGCTTGTTTTTACCTTCTACTTCTATCCTTTTTGCAGTGAGGGAATTTTGGATTAACATAATTTTCTTTCTGCACCACTATCAATTAAAATATACACTGAGTTACCTTCTTCTGTGGTCCTTACAAGCGTTGGTAACCCATGCCTTAGAATAAAAAATATTCTTCCTGTTCGAATTCTGTATTTGATTGTTGATCGTGTGTAATTTGGTTGATCCGTTGATTCTTCGATTGTATATTAGCGTGACTTGTATTATCTCGTACTCGTTTGTATCCCAATGCACCTGCTACCTTCTTAAATGGATTTTGATAATTCTGTCGAGGCAGCGGATTTCGTGGTGGTTGTTGCTGATTCTTGTTGTAACCTTGTCTCGTTGGTCTACGGAATATGGTAGATGAATCGATATCCATTGGTTCAATTGGGGGTTGTTGTTGATAAGAATAATTATTCTGATGATTATTGCTGAAATTATGATTCTGATGGTGGTTGTATCGTGGAATGTACTCGAGGTTCTGATGGCGTGAATCATGTTGCATTGTACGGGCGATACTGTAGGCATCTGCTAATGTTGTGCAGGCTCGTGCATAGAGGGCATTCTTGATAGCTACACTTCTCAGTCCAGTGACGAATGTTCTGATTGCTTTAGCTTGGATTTCTTGTGTCAATACTTGGATTATTCGTTCTTTCTTGTGTGTCATCTCAATCTTGGATAGCACTACATTCAATGCTTGGTTCAGATTGTCATAATATACATGCAGTGGTAGTTCTTTTTGTTGTATTTTCATTATATCTTCCTCCAGAACGTATATTGGTCGTTTGTCGGCATAGGAATCGTCTAGCCTATCGATGATGTCTTGGAAGTTTCTCTTTACGTTGTGGTTGATCAGGATCTGTGCTGCTTTGCCAGCAATTTTTCCTCTGATCATTATTAATGCTTGGGCATATATATTATGTCCTTCGAATTGTCGTATGTCTTGTATTAATGTGGTTCCTACTTTCCTCCAATTCCTGTATTCGTTGTAATCACCATTAAATTGTGTTAGTGTTTTAAACATATTCAGATCCACTTCTTCTGGTCTGGTGTAAGAACATATTTGTTCTGTTCGTTGTGGAATGGTTGCACTTCTTCCTAATTGTAGTTCGGATAACTGTCGTTGCAGATCGGCGACTACGTGGGTTAATGCAATTAAATTTGCTTGTTCTGTCATCTTGCTGGTTTATTTGTTGATTTATTTTACTAAAAATCGGTCTCCAGTTGTATTCTTGGAGCGCTGCTTGATATGGTATTCTTTCAATGAAAGCGTGTTGTTTGCCAAGGATGGTATATTGATCCTTTACTTTTAATTTGTTGTCGAATTAGGATTTTTATGTGAATCCCTTTTGATTGACGTTGTGTGGGATGATGCACTGGTAAACTTCTTGGATGGTTGAAATGAATCCTTTTTTTTATTTCCAGGGACTAGGTTCTTCCCTTTTAGGCAGACTGACTAAGGATATTATTGATGATCCTTTTTTGTTGCTGCCCCACGTTGGGCGCCGGTTAATTTATTTACTCGTTAGGAATAAAATAAATATATAATTTTAAGTCAGCTAATGAGATTGGTTCTGACTGATCCTTTATTTCTATAATATTTCACCGTATACGCATGTAGTTCAATAATGAATATGTTACCGTTAAACTGCACAAGTGTTACAAGTGGTAACTTGTTAATCGGCAGTCGATAATGATAAAGTGACCTCGAGGCTATTGTTCCAGTTGCTTATATAGGCTATGCTTATCGCTGCTCATACTATTGAGATGCTGGTTGTTTACTAGTAAATAACTATTTGGGTTGTTATTGTTTGTTGTACTAATAGTGCGCTTCTATTGTTCTAAGATAAAGTTGTATTGATGATTTTTCTTTAATGTTTACTGAAACATAAGGTTGTGGTTAAAGGTTAAAGTATTAACTCGCGCAAATTCAAAACGCCTAAGTAGACTGAAATGCTGTGATGCTCACTTCTTTTCACGCACTCGCTCAAAAAATAATAATAGTTTGAAAAAATCGCCGATTCAAGAGGATACCAGGGAATCAGTGCATTTTTCACGAAAATCAGGGAATAAGTGCCGAAGATTATCTCCGAAACTGAAGCCTAATTTTAAGCAAAGGACAAATCGTACTACAAAAATGGTAACGAAAAGTTGGATGGTAGCTATAATCAGTGTTTCACCTTTGAAGAGAATTATGTTGAAACCGAATTTCGTAAAAAAAATTGCTAAAAATATGGTACGCCGGGACTTTTCAATTGACCTGCTATTAGGCATGAGATGAAACAGAATTTTGCGTATATGGAGCTAAAACAATGTTTGGAGCGATTTAAGGTCATATATTGGGGATATGTCTGGAGAATTGCATTAGCGACATGTCTCTTCCCAGTCTTATCAGAACTCGTCTTTGATATCTTGGTGTTTTTCAGCTCAATGGACTAGATAAAGGATCGAAATTACATAACAAATCACTTTTTAAAGCTCTCAAATTGCGTTGTCGTCGACGAATGTATAATGAATACTTCAGCTCGAATTAAGTCGAACCCTCTTTTGCCATTAGTAAAGACCAGTGGCGTGACAGCCGGCCAGTATAGCCTAACCTAGCCTAGAGGAATACTTAATGATTTTAGCATCACGAGTATATGCCCAATTCGTCTCTATTTCGACCAATGTTATTAGTTATGACTCTCATTAGAGATTTATTATTAGTTACATATTATCCATTATCACGGTTAAATAAAAATAACTACTATTCTCTAAGTTAAGATTATTGCTCAACAATCATATATATTCTATTTCATTAAGATATTTACCCGATATATACATTATACAACCGAAAATACAGAAATTATTATGTTGGTTATATATTTAGTTATATCGCGTAAGTTCTGAACCGATCTAAGCCATATTTGTCCCCTTTTTCATTGGGATGACTTACAGTTTCATCAGTTTTGATAACCACTCATTTTCATTTGTAGAAGTAGATATTTTCGTACAAGAAAAATGGGGGCTAGAAATTTTGTTTATCCATATTATATCAATAATGAATTTGAAACTTAACGATTGAATCTAAGCTCACTAGGTGCGATATTATTAGAACCTTTCAGACTCGGAGAAGGATTATAGGACAATGACCCACAAACAGGAACAGAAAGAAATTCTTTACAACCTATATAAAAAAGCTATTAGGAGTTAAACTATGTGCTTGTATGAAGTCACAAAAGTCAAAAAATCGACTCAGCGGAAACGGAGTCGCGGGAGAAGAGGCGAGCTTTTCACGGAAGGGGAGAAACTCAAGGGCAAGATTGCAAAGGGAGCTAGCAATAAACTTTTGTTTCAGCCGTCAAGTTAGCGGCGATATACTTCTCTGAAATGGTTCTTTCGCTGACAGTGAGCTCAAAGCTAGTCAAGCAGTGCATGACCTCGCTAGCAGTAGCAGCAAGCTACTTCCACATTAAACTTGCTGGATGACTGGCCGCAGCTAAATTTTCGACAATTGCAAAGCTTATGAGCTGGCAAGAAAATGACCCATACCCAAATTCCATCAGAATGTTAACGAGCAGGGGCTTTATTACACAAGAGTATGCTACGACTTATGCCAATAACTTTAATTTTGTGCATATATTTTACAATAATTACCGATGGCCGATAAATATTTTTAATATCTTTCGAATGTTTCGATGATTTGCAAAAACTGTTAATCACTTTTGAAATAAATTTTTCAGCAGCGTTAATGGTGCTAAACTTCTTCCTTTCAAATTAATATTAAAAAATTTTATTGTGCCTTTTAATTTCATACACTTACCTTAAGCTGTAACTACTGGAGTCCTCGTCCTCATTTGGTTCGATGAACTGCAACTGAGAACGTTTGTGGCGCCACCAAAGATAGCCTCCAGCAAGGAATAACGCGATAGAAATTATGATGCCCAATACTGCAAGGCAAGCAATCAGTATTATGTTTGCCATGTTCCTATAAAATACAGGTAGGAAGAAGAATAACATATCTAATTACTAATGGATTTTTTTTTTGAAAATGTTAAACTAAAAAGCAATATTTTTTGTGAAATAATTCTCAGTTCATATGAAAATATGGGCCGGATTTCGCAATTTGGTCACAGAGAGTTTAAAAGTAAGGCTAGTCTGTTTGAATCACGAATATCTCGTAAATTTGTACGATTTACCAAACGTAACGATAACTTTGGAGGATGGTGTCATGTGTTTCTACACGCAAGTGAGAAAAGTTTTCTGATTGTGATTCACGTGGGAGTGACCAGAAATGATTCTTTTATATATGGCTGAAGCAGCTAACGACTTCCGGCATTAGACCAAGTATCCTCTGAGTGGCCAAAGAATATCCGTTTGAAGGCAAGCTAAAGTGAGGACATGAAGCATACCTCCTAAGGGTTGTACCCCCAATGAAAAATAAGAAAACAGCCTCGGAAAAGAAACCCCTTTTTTGGTGACGACCTTGGCAAACGCATTAAAGATAATTAAAGGCATGCACCTGGAATGTCGGCTCCCTTAATTGGGAAAGTGCCGCTGCCCAGCTGAATGATGTCCTCGTTAGAGTAAAGGCTGATATCACCGCCATCCAGGAAATGCAATGGACGGGACAAGGACTGAGGCGAGTAGGCCCTTGAGGCATTTACTACAGTGGCCATATAAAGGAGCACAAATTCGGTGTGGGATTCGTGGTTAGAAAGAGACTCCGTCGTCGAGTGCTATCATTCACACTGATAGATAAACGTCTAGCCAAAATCCGCATCGGAGTGGATCGAAAAGCCACCAATCAGATCGATCACCTATATATATTAAAGAAAGTGACGTTAGTTACTACGCTTATAACTGGAGAACGCCTGGACCCAAACAAGGAGAATACTTAAGAAAATTCTGGAAAATTTTCCGAAAAAAAATTATGAAGAAAATAAATTTTCAAATACGATTTTAAAAAGGAAATAAAAACCAACATGATTTTAAATGCTGGCGCATAACTCAAAAACGCCTGGACCAATTTTGCCAATTCTTTTTTTAAAATGTTCGTTGAGGCTCAAGGATGGTTTTTATGGCGAAAAAAAATCGAATAATTGCCGGAAAACCCCTAAAAAGAGCTCTTTTCTTTTTCCTATACAAACGAATGAATGCTGTTAGTAACGCTAATGCTCGAGAACAGCTGAACCAATCTTGATGAAATTTTCAGAGGTTGATCGCTGTGGACCGAGGAAAGTTTAGAAATAAAAAAAACCGTATGCTTTTCGTGAGGAAAAATCGGAAAGTTGGACAATTCCAGAAAAATAACTTTTTTTCATACAAAAATTTTTTTTTCAACTTTTTTCCTTTTGTTTTTCAATTGTCAAATTTGTCGTTTGCTTTCTTTATTCCGGTTATTCAAAAAAAATTATAGAAATTTATTCCGTGAAAACGTTATGTGTGTTTCACACAAAGTGCTCAATTACAGATTGAAATTTGTTACGATGCCACGAAGAGGTCGCGTTCGTTTTGGCATCAACATAAGTATGTATATTGACAGCCCATGGTACATGACCGAGTATTCCCAGGATGCGATGACATACGCATGAAATTATAGATGGCGGTCAATCAGCAAGCGATCGTCACGATGTTAGAGGACAACTTTTCAAACAACAGTTGCGATGTTTTGTAAACTTTATCTTAAAGCAACGTATATGTGGTGCTGTTAGATGCTGGATGCAACTCTGTTGAGTGGCAAAAGAGAGGTTTGCCGCACGCACATATTCTTCTTTGGATGGATGATGATGACCAAATCAAATTGATGAAATCATTTCTGCGGAAATTCCTGATTCAGAGATAGGAGCAGAATTATACGAAACCAATATGGTTCATGTACCTTACGGACATCACAATACCACTTCGGTTTGTATGTCTGACAATAAATGTACGAAACACTATCCAGGTGCTTTTCTTTCGGAAACACAAACTAGAAATGATGGATATCCAATGTATCAGCGTCGCTCACCAGATGAAAATGGCAGAACATTTAGCATTCAATTTAGAGGCGTGAATATCGAAGTTAACAACACGTCGAAGTCGACAACATATGGATCGTACCATATTCGCCACTGTTGTCTAATTCACATTCAAAAGTCATGTCAATGTTGCGTATTGCAGTTTGGTGTAATCGAAAAAATACGTGTGTAAATACGTCACCAAAGGAAGCAACCTGGCGCTTACTGATCTTGAACGATACGGTCGATACGTGAACTGCTATAAAGCGCTTTGTACGATATTTACTTTTGCGATTCATGAACGTTTTCCGACTGTTGTGCGTCTCGCAGTTAATTTGGAGAATGACCAAATAGTCTATTTCAACACAGAGAATACAGTACAGACAGAGAAAACACCCCCACCAACAAAATTAACATTACGAGTTTTTTCTCAACTTTCGTCAGTTAACCGTTTGCGAGAACTTGCTCTATTCGGAAATATCTTGATATTATACATACAATTACAATTACAATTGCTGGAGCATGATAATCATTGGAATGAAGTTCGCACACTTTTCGCGATGATCAGCCATCAAATTAATATCAATTATGGAATAAGAACAAAAATGACATTGCCGAAGACATTTTACATCGTATTCGCTAAGAATTGGAAATAGGTAAATTCCGGTTGATACTTCCGGTGGTTTGATATCAATTCCATCTTCCCTTTTACCAATTCACCAAAGATGAACTCATCCCGAATATTCGGACATTGGACAAATTATCGTAACTACAATTCCTTAAGTGCACGCGCAATGTTAGCTGCCAAAAATACCGATATTGTTGACCTAAACTGGAAGATTCAAAGTCAAATTCCGGGAGACTTGCGCTCATACCAATTGATCGGTCGTGGAATTTCTAAATTCTGTGAATAGGCCTGGGATGCCACCGCATCATTTGCCTCTCAAAGTTGGATCTGTCGTTATTATGTTCCACAATCTTCAGGCGCAGAAACTGTGTAATGGAACCTGACTGATTGTGATGCACCTATCGAATACAAAGGGGCAGAATGCTTGATTCTACGAATTCTTCTGAGTTCTAACGATTTGCCATTTCAGTTCAAACGTATTCAGTTTCCAGTGAAAATTGCATTTCAGACACAAGGATAGTCGCATAGTGTATGGTATACATTTGGAAATGCTATGCTTTTCACTCGGCCAGATATACGTGGCCTGCTCACGAGTTGGAAAACCATCTTTTCTATACACCGGAACAGAAACCAAAAAATGTTGTTTATCAAGCTGCGAAACATTGAAAAAAAGTGAAATGATAAATTCAACTTTTTCATTTCTAAATACATAATTTCACGCAGGACAACGACTGCGGGGTCAGCTAGTGTTTTGATAAACGGAAGACACGTCTCCAGTGATTTAGACATGCGTACGCTTCGTGGTCCTAACATCGACTCGGACCACTATCCTGTTGCTGCCAAGATACGCACCCGCTTTTGTTCAGCACAAACCGCTCGTCAACAAACACAAGGGAGGTTCGAAGTCGAGAAGTTGCAATCACAACAGATAGCCGAACGAATTTCTACTCGACTTGCACTCCTGCTCTCTGAGACCACTCGTCAACAATTCGGTACAATGAAACTGTGGAACAGCATTTCAAGCTCCTTACCTACAGCTGCAACGGAAACCATTTAATGACGAGGAGTGCCGTATCGCTGTGAAGAGAAAACAGACTGCCCACCTCGTATCGTTACGATCGACCAAACACGTGCGGGATGGGATACATACCGAGAGTTGAAGATGGAAACGAGACGCATTTTCAGACAGAAAAAGAAAGAGGTCGAAATGTGTGAGTATGAAAAGCTTGACATGCTGGCCGACAGGGGTAAGGCTCGAAAATTCTTCGAAAAAATGCGACTAACAGAAAGTTTCAACACGGCAGCATACTCTTATAGAACCCCCATCTAGTAACCGATGCTCAGAGCATACTAAAATTATGGAGGGAACACTTCTCCAGCCTTCTGGAGCAGACGTTTCACTGCCCAACCATGAAGAAGTTCGAATAGCAATTACCGGCGAAGAATAACTTATAAGGGGCATTCATCAGCGTGTGTGTAGAACATGGTCGGAACATGCCAAACGATTGAAATTTAAGTGTGCCTTGCCTAATCCACAAAAAGGGAGACTCCACAATCAGCGCCAACTATCGTGGGATAAGCCTCCTCAACATCGCATATAAGATTGTGTGAAAGATTAAAGCCGACCGTCAACAAACTTATTGGACCTTATTAGGGTGGCTTTAGGCCTGAACCCGGACTGACCAGATATTTACCAAGCGCCAAGTCTTAGGCAAGGCCCGTGAAAAGAGAAACGACACACACCACCTCTTCGTCGATTTTCAACTGGTTTTGACAGCACGAAGCGGATCTGCCTTAATGCCGTGATGTCAGAATTTGGTATCCCCGCAAAAATTATACGAATGTGTACCGCTCCGAGAAGAGTGTACAGCTGCTAGCGTTCGCCGATCATATTGATATCATTGGCCTTAACAACCGCGCCGTTAGTTCTGCTTTCTCCAGAATGGATAAGACAGCGAACCAAATTGTGGAGAACGAGGGCAAGACGAAACTCTACTGTCATCAAACAAACAGTCGTCGCTATCACGACCAGCCACCCACGTCACTGTTGACAGTCATAACTTCGAAGTTGTGGATAACTTTGTCTATCTTGGAACCTGTATTAACACCAACAACAACGTCAGCCTCGAAATCCATCGCAGAATATTTCTTGCCAACAGGTGCTACTTCGGACTAAGTAGGCAATTGAGAAATAAAGTCTCCTCTCGAAGAACAAAAACAAAACTCTAAAAGTCAGTCATTATTGCCGTCCTGCATCTGATGAGTCGACGTTACAAGTTTTCGAGAGAAAGGTTTATGGTCCTCCTATGGAGTTACACACGGCGAATATCGCATTCGATAGAACGATGCGCTGTATGAGATATACGAGGACATTAGCATAGTCCACCGAACACTCCAGCTCTGAAAGTATTCGACGCAGTACCCGCCGAGGGTAGCAGAGGAAGAGGAAGACCTCTTCTCCGTTGGAAAGACCAGGTGGAGAAGGACCTGCCTGGAGTCTTCAATTGGCGCCACATTGCAAAAAGACGAAACGACTGGCACGCGTTTGTTAATTCGATTATAACTGCGTTAGCGTTTTCTACGCTAGTAAAGAAGTAGAAGAAGAAGAAAACGACACAGAGAATAAAATATTGATTGAACTAAACAAACTTTTTGGTGGTCCATTTGCGATTACAACAATACGTTCCACCATTAATGGCGTCGAGCATTTTATGGGAGCCATGCTCTCTTAAGGTTTTGTATCTTTGATTAGTTAAATCGCAAGCTGCGAAACGTCTGTAAAACATAATCTTATATTAATGATCAGATACGCTAACTTGTCCCTCAGTTTTTAAGATATCTATCTGAGATTATGCACACTATTTTCACCCTTAAAACAGTTCATTTGTTAAATGTTCGACCACTATAGTATATATGTAGCTGCCATAGAAGATGAATGATCAAAATCAAGTTATTGCAAGGAACATTTATTTATTTGGCAAGATATCTTCACAAAATTTTGCACGAATTATTGTCCAGAGTAACGGTTCAATCTCCGTACAAATTGTTCAGAACGGACTACTATAACACATAGCTGCCATACAAACTAGTCTATCAAAATCAAGGCCATGTATGGAAACTTTTGGCTTGGTGAAATTTTGGAAGTTGGCATATTTTCTTGTTTTCATGTATGTATGTATATGAAATAAGTGCGAAGCAATGTATTAAATATAAATAATAACGAAGCTTTCAAATACATTAAACAATTTAAAATAATATGTTCATCAAATAGATTTAGGTATCTGCCGCCTATTGGTACTACTGCTGTACAACATGACCATAATATAGATAATGAAAATTATTGTTTCAATAAAGTTAGAAGCGTAAATACATATACCTTGTCTAATGTCCTTACGGTCCGGCGCTAGTTACATGGAAGTGTTTTAGAACATATGGAATCGTGATTTTTCTGGACTTTTCACTTGACTCTACAGCGTACTGTCAATAGCTTGGAAGATATTTTACATGTTTTTTGTTTCAATTTTTATTGTTATAGCATTTGTTAATTTAATTTCCTCCACTTTTCTAGTTTTTCGTTTTTATTACTTTTTCTCAATGTTGAAATAATCGGTCAATTATCGCAAACATGAAAAGTTTTTGACAATACATAAGCTTACATTAAACTTTGACAAATATGAGATGACGACGACGTCCAAAAATTCTAATACGTATAACGATTAAAACAGAAATAAACGTTGTTTCTGTATTTTACAGCTACATTTACAGGAAATTCGTACTAACTTCTAGTTAATTCGTTGATGTTTGAATTACTTTATTATCTATTACTAAATATACCAGAATATCTTTGTTTTGATATAGATACTAATTTTTATTTTTCTTTCCTTTTATTTTTATTAGTTCAAGTTTGCTATATTGTATTATATTTTTTGATGCATTACGAAAAGGTACGTGTGAATCATATTCTTATTTTATATTCTGTAGTTCACTTTGCCAGCATTCGTCTGAAAATAAATAGAAACAGATATGTAAAAACTTCGCATTATCGACATCTATAGACGATAAACCAAGAATTTGAGTTAAATTAAGAGTTTTTTTGTTTTAATTTTGTTGCATGCGTTTAGATTTACATAAAATAATTATTCTTCATTCTACATAAAAGTAATTATATATTTACTTTTCATTACTACAAACACGGCATAAATAGGCAATATCTTATTAATGTTTAAAATGTTACCCTATAATTTTTATACCTTGAAAAGTGTATATTACGTTTGTCATGAAGTTTGTAACAGTAATGTACATATGTATATATAAATTGTCAGCGTGAAGAATTGAGTCAATTTAGCCATTGAGATTTTCATCTGAAAGTTCTTTTTCCCAAAGAAACTACTTATTTGTCAGAACTGCAGATATACAACTGCCATTGGAATCAAGTCTAAGACAACGCAATATTCGTTGAAACAACCTATCTGATAAAAATCAAGTTATTGTATGGAATCTATTGCATTTATGAAGTTTATTATAGCTTTAGTTCAATTTAAGTTAACGTTGTTTTGTTATAATGTAAGATATCCACATAGATATTGAAAAGCCAATTAAGCTATCAATAACTGATTTTTTGTATTAATAAACAGGAGAAATTAAGTGAAAAAAAATTAAGTATTAAACAACTAATTTTTATTTTATTTTTCTTTGAGCATAATTTAACAAGCTTAGAATTTTGGTGAAACAAAACATTTCCAATGTTAAACATTTACTGCTGCAAATTATTTTTTTGAAAGGGTTCAGCATAAAGCACAACAGCATTGCATGGATCAATTTAAAGCACGTCACCAGCTGCTTTCCAGAAATATCTCTTATATGTTGTTAAAGTCGAGCGTACAAATATTATTAGTAAAATGTTATATAAATGATGTTATATGCGTTAATGTACCCGAAAAGAAACCGCACTCTGTACTCTAAGAAGACATATAGCTCTATTTAGTTTCGTTTTTTTTTTTGATTAACTTACTAACAATGGCAAACATTTTCATTCAAGAGTTTTATGATATTTCTTTTAACACTGTTTCTTGATAAGCGCTATTTTGACAAACCATATTACTCACAAGGATTTATATATGTACATACCTATCCTTATATTTTCAGTTCACAAGTATTACTATATTTACTGTAGTCTTTTCGGTCTTAATTATACATTCGCAAAGGAGAAATACGGCTATGCGCCTAAAATTATATACAATATGTATGTCAACAACTTTTTATTGCATGTAAAGAATTGAATGTCAGGAGACGTTAATATACGCGGAATCCTTAGTCACATATGCGCACTTGTTCATAGTTGCTTACAAGAACCTTTACAAAAATGTGGCTATTAAATCAGAACTGTTATCGTTTTACGTAGCTCATAGCAGTTGTGTCATTATGTACACGTATACGCACTCATTCATGCATAAACAACAATGGAAACATGGGTAATACAATTAATACATTTATTATTACGAACGGACATTACAAATACATATGTATGAATACACATAAATACACTGAGATATGTACGTAAACATTTTGCTACTTCCTACTAAAATTCGTTTTCTCATTATTCACCAATGACATAAGCGGCCATCGTAGACATTCTTATGCCTAAGCGCCGTTTACCTATGTGGTTCCCTTTAATAACTTTTTATTGGTTGTTATATATAAAATATACATATGTTAGTTTTTTTTAATGTCGGAGGGGGTATATTCAATCCCTAGCGTCATATTGCAGACGGCATGCACGATTCAACCTATTCGCTAAGGATACACCACCTCCATATGCTTATGCTACGTTAGTTTATGTACCTTCGCACAGCACTATTGTCAAATCGATGTTTTCTATTACACTGCTCTGTAGTCTTCATACCCTAAAAAAGTATATTTCACAAAAATTATTGTCGCTATTTCTAAATATTAATTATAACGGATTTATTAAAATAAGAGAAAAAAATATTTTTATATATGCAACAAACTTTTTTCTGATTAATTTCTTTAGATGTACATTTCAAATGTAACCAAAAATAAGAACTGTTTGATTCTTCACAAAATTTTAATGGCTTTGTCATATTTTCATGCTTTGCTTCAAAGCTATCGTTAACGTTTCCGAAAGAGAACGAGCTCAAGTACCATATTATAATGAATACACTTCGTCATCATCTTTGCTTACATTTTTGTTTGTTGGCTGATTACAGTAATAACAACTTTATTTACTTCAGTAACAGGAAGAAAATTTTCCGCCATAAAGCACAAAAGATTTCAATGTCATGTGACCTCTTTTTCTCATGACATCTAACAGTAAGATTTACCATATCGTAAATAACTGCGTACGCTTTTTTAGTTAACCCCATTGGTGTTATTAGGCGGCCACACGTGCCAGTAAAGGGCTCGAAAAACTCAATACATTCACATTTTTTACTAACACGTTCATGATTTTCGAAATTTCAAGACTACTATAAAAGAAATTCCAAAGATAGTAAATTGATGGCACATGACGTCAGTAAGAGTCAAAATAGCCACGAATACACAAAGATAAACTTACATACATGTATATGGAAATAATAAATGTTTGGAAGATTATGGTTAAATAATGTTGTACAAAATCAAGAAATCAAGAAAATTTTGAAAGATCATTGTTAATCAATTTTTAAACTAGACTGTACATAATTTTTCTACATAATTCCGCCAAATACACATAATGCTTCAGCAGTTTCTAACATGACGGAGCTATGAATATGAATACAAAAATTTAATATTACATCCTAATTAACATTTTGGGCGCTATTGGTTGAATCAATGCAGACTATTTTATACCTAATATCCATGTCACAATGTTAGTTACCGTACTCCTCCGAAACGCCTTAACCGATTGATTTTTTTTTTTTAATTTATAGATGAAATTTTTTGCTTTTATTTTTTCATGATGTGGCCTAAAGTTTTACTTTTTTATCACTAACCTCTATTTTGTATAGCCATTTTAGTAATTCAATCATTTTTCACTCCGATCGATAACTGATCAAATACAATGTTTTTAACTATACTTCGATTAAAAATCTAGAATTATTTTTAAGAAAATAAACATTTATTTTTATTATTAAAGTTTAATCCTGATATATGCTTAGCGTTACCAATCTTAGATTCTTAAAATTTGCCGCGCCTTTATTGGTGAGTGAAATGTCACACTATACCATAGACTGAAACCGGTCCCTTGTTTCACTCACTCAATAAGACTTCTCTCACTCTCTACACAGTTTTTCTTCCATCATTATTGTTTATGTATCAAGTGTAGTAGTAACGTTTACAATTATCATATGGCTATCTCAGTGTAACTCTCATATTAACTATTAATTATTACTATTTTATTCATAATAATAAAATTATTAATTTTAAGTGTATTTGGCACGATTAGTTCAGTTAATCAAATTTTAGTTAAACAAGTGATTTACATATATAACCTTGCTAAGCGCATAACTCAACAACGCCTGGACCAATTTGGACAAAAAACCTTATTCTTTTCATGAGGAAAAGTCGGAAAATTGGACATTTCCAAGAATTAACTTTTTTCCCGGCACAATTTTTTATTGTTTTGTTTTTCAATATTTTGATTTGTAAATTATTTGAATCGTTCAATTTCCATCGCTTTCTTTTTATTCCAGCTATTCAAAAGAAAAATTATTGAAAGCTATTTATTGAAAATATAATGTGTGTTAAACATAAAGTGATCAATTAGAGAATGAAATTTGCTACGAATCCACGAAGAGATCGCGGTAATATCGGTCGGCGTTCTTTTTGTAGAATTATGGATCGCTGTCAATCAACAAGCGATCATCACGATGTTACAGCACGACAAACAACAGCTACGATGTTTGATGGACTTTATCTTGAAGCAACGTATATGTGGTGCTGTTAGATGCTTGGTGTACTCTGTTGAGTGGCAAAAGAGAGGTTTGCGGCACGTACACATTACGTCCAACTCCTCTCTCACTGGAAGTGAGAGAGCAATTGCTAAACGTCAAAACCCACTGAACTTTGACAGCTAATCGAGTTCAGCAGGTTTTGACGTTTATCAATTGGAAACGAGCGATGGCCAGATTGAAATCTTATCAATAAAATATGTAAACGGAGGGATTTGTTGCATCGTTCAAGACCACTTATAAAAAATGTAAAACAATGAAAATTAAATAAATTTGTGAAATTTAAAGTTATTTGATGAAACGTTTTGTAATTTGAAGCATCATAGTATTATTTTCATTGGAAAATGATTAAAAACATTTAATGATTGAGAGCTAACAAGCTTAAATCCTTTTATTGGGTATTGAAAGGTCAAAAGTCAGTTGTTCTAATATACTTTAAAAATATTTAAATAGTTTCTCCATATAATAAATAACCACTATATAGTAATTTTTTTCGTACTAAATATTGGGTGTTTTAATTTAAATGCCCAAAAATTATTATTTTGTTCAATCTGGCCATATTGGAAAATGTTATAAAAAACTCTAATTTTGAAGCGCTCTCACACTGGAATAAGTTGAACATCCCTTTATTCCTGGTGGTTACACTATATCAAATTGATGAAATCATTTCTGCGGAAATTCCAGATGCAGAGAAAGATCCAGTATTATGCGAAGTGGTGAATACCAACATGGTTCATGGACCTTACGGACACCACAATCCCACTTCGGTTTGTATGTCTGACAATAAATGCACAAAACACTATCCACATGCTTTTCTTTCGGAAACGCAAACTGGAAATGATTGATATCCACTGTATTTTCGTCATTCACCAGAGGACAATGGCAGAACATTCAGCATTCAATTTAGGGGAGTGAATAGCGAAGTTGACAATATATGAATCGTACCATATTCGCCACTATTGTCTAATTCACATTCAAAACTCATGTCAATGTTGAATATTGCAGTTTGGTGAAATCGATCAAATACGTTTGCAAATACGTCACCAAAGAAAGCAACATGGCGGTTATTGGCCTTGAACGAGATAAGATCAGAAATTATCAAATGGGTCGATACATGAACTGCAATGAAGCGCTTTGTAGGATATTTGCTTTTACAATTCATGAACGGAAACAGCGCCAACAACAAAATTGACATTGACGAGTATTTTCTCGACCTGCGTCAGTGATCCGTTTTCCAAGAAAATTGCTCTATTCGGAAACGCCTTGATATTATACATAGAAAGCACCGTCGAAAAAATGTTTACACAGAAAACAAGGCCAACCAGTAGATACACATTCAGGTGTGTTCTCAACTAATGCATTAGAATGAATTTACACAATCCACCCGAAAAACGACGATTGCTTCTACCTTCGGTTGCTATTGATGAATATACGCGGTTCAACTTCATTTGAGTCATTGCGTACTGTGAATGGCACGCTGTGTACAACTTTTGGAAAATAATGTCAGCAATTACAATTGCTGGAACATGATAATCGCTGAAATCAAACGATGGACGATGCGATAGCTATGTACTTCGCATGCCACTGAAGTTCGCACACTTTTCGCGATGATCATTTCAACATATCAGCCTTCAAATCTGCGTCAATTATGGGATACGATGAAAAATTACATTGCCAAAGACATTTTACATCGTAGTCGCTAAGAATTGGAAATGGGCTGACTGATTGTGACGCAGCTATCGAATACAAAGGGGCAGAATGCTTGATTCTACGAATTCCTTTGAGTTCCAACGTTTTGCCTCTTCAATTCAAACCTATTCAGTTTCCAGAGAAAATTGCATTTGAAATGACAATGAACAGGACACAAGGATAGTCGCTAGAAGTGTGTGGCATATATGTGTCTGGAAATGCCATGTTTTTGACACGGCTTGCTATACGTTTCGTGTTCATAAGTTCGAAACCCATCTTCTCAATACATTTACGCACCGGATCAGAAACCAAAAAAATCAAGCTGCGTTACATTGAAAAAAATGCAAATAAATGATTTAAACACAAAATATATTACATTAAACTGTTTTTCATTTCAAAACGCAAGACAACGAATTGAAATCATTTGAAAATTTCATTTTTGCAAACAAAAAAAAAAAACAATAATAAAAACAATAAATATTGGGAATAGTAGAAAAGAACTGCAACCAAATACACAGTGCAATGAATTAAAACTATCTCAGTAATCATTCGATAAATAGCACGACTCTACAAAAAAATTTTCGTTGTTTGTCCTACAGTTTATTTTATGATTTTCTGATCAATTATGAACAAAAACGAAAAGAAAATACCTTTTTTTCGTATAACGTTTTCAGATGTTTTGTACAAGTCCAGAATAACTTAAAATGTCGTCGTGAAAGTGTAAATATGATTCTGATGCATTTTGTTATATATGTACATATGTGGGCAATTTATTAAGATTCGAGATGTAAAGTATGAACTAAATGCATCTCACGTTCTCTGTGAAGCCTACGAAGTATATTTTGACTGCCTTGTTTGAAATCAAGACAAGACATGGGCCCCACATGTTGGTTGTAGTTATTGTAAAATATGTTTAGAAGGTGAAGAAATTTTCATTAAACGGTGAATTAAATATAACAGACATATTAATTTCTTGTTCTATATGTTAGGTTGGTTGGTTGGGGTGAGAAAAGGTTTATGAAATTTGCAATACCAAGAATCTGGCGAGAACCAAAATACCATGTTAACGACTGCTACTTTTGCATTGTGAACCCGAGTAAAAGGCGTAGAGGTGAAAATGCAAAACCTACTGAATATCCTGACCTTGAATCTTCTTCTGCTCCAGTTTCACACGATTTGACATGACCTGTACCTGAGCCACCGATAAAATTATCGCAAAAAAGTAGCTCATCTCTTAGTTATCATAAAAGTAATTCCGATAAGGAGTTTTTACCGACACCAGAACAACCAAAACACCATTTCGTCACTACAGAAGATTTTAATGATATGATTAGAGATTTAAATTTGCCAAAAAGTAAACCAGAGCTTTTAGGTTCTCGCTTAAAACAGTGGAATTTGCTTGATGATGTTAATATAGCGGATCAGCGGACTAGGCATGAAACATTCTCAACATTTTTCACAAAAGAAGATGGACTTTGTTTTTGCAATGACATAAAAGGTTTGTTTGAAAAAATTGGCATACTTTGTGTTCCTAGCGAAGGGCGTTTATTCATCGATAGTTCTACCAAAAGCTTAAGAGCTGTTTTATTACATAACGGAAATAAATTTCCATCTCTTCCAATCGCTCATTCAGTATATCTTAAAGAAAATTATGAAAGTGTTAAAATTTTGCTCGAATCTGTAAAGTATTGCAAGTATAACTGGCAGCTAATTGGAGACTTCAAAATGGCGGGATTTTTTATGGGACTTCAAATCGGATATGCAAAGTATTCGTGTTATTTGTGCTTATGGGATAGTAGAGCGGATGCTAAGCATTATACTCAACGGTCGTGGCCTGAAAGAAGAGAACTTTGTATCGGAAAAGAAAAGGTAAAATTTGAGACAATTGTTGAAGCAGACAAAGTGTTAATGCCGCTTCTGCACATTAAGTTAGAGTTGATGAAACAATTTGTTAAAAAACTGGATCAACCCTCAGAAGCTTTCGAATACTTAAAAATATTTTTCTCGAAGTTATCCGAAGCAAAGGTTAACGCTGGGGATTTTATTGGTCTGCAAATCAGACAGATTTTCGCCGATCAAAAATTTCCAACGTTGCTGGATCATATTCAAAAAGCGAGTTGGAACAGTTTCAAAGCAGTCGTTTCTGGATTCTTAGGAAATAACTAAGCCGAAAACTACGAAAAACTGGTTGAAAATATGCTAAAAAATTTTGAGGCCATGTGCTGCAGAATGTCATTAAAAGTACATATGCTGCATGCTCATTTAGATAAGAGCAAGGCGAACGTTATCAAGGTCAATACAATGAAAACTTGATGGGAGACTATATTTGGGGTTTATTAGGAGAAAGTATCTATGAACATAAAAGAAAAAGTAAAAGTGTGCACTTTTAAATTATTTTTTACTTTTTTGTAAGTTATTTTGATAGTAAAACTTAATAAAAATAATAAAAATGTTTCTTTAAGTGATTTCATTTTCAATTAAAAATGAAAACCACATATTTTAAAAAATATCGTTAAAGTGGTTTCCTAAATAAAAAAGCAAACTTTTTCATGGCATATATTTTTTTCGTCTAATTACGACCTAAAAAATGGAAATTTACTGCTTTAAAGTTATAGTCAAATTTTATGTTGACCCGTCTAATATACCACGTGCACTGATGCCATAACCTTGCCAGCCGATTTTTTTGTCTTTCATAACATGCAGTCCACTAGGCTGACTACCGATTGGGCTCGGTTGATTTCACTGGTGAACAGCTCAAATTCAACAGTTTTTTTCTCAAAAACCATTGCTCTACTAACACACGAAATGCTTTTTGATTCATTTTTTTGTAAGCTAACACAAGTTCACCAAAAATGCTATATCTCTTTAACTAATAGTTATAATCTAAATAATAGAAATAATATAGATGATATTAGTAGTACTACATATGTAACAGCCACAGTAAAACGTGGACGGGTCCTCTAGTATAAGTATGTATAGATATGAATGTGAGTATTCCATCCAAAAATATATACTAACTTAGTCCTCTTTTTACTAGTTTTATTTGCAAGGAGTTGCCAAACAAGCTTTGTTTTTGGCTGAGGGGGGTGAAATATGGAAAATGCCTTCTGAATCATCAGGGCTGTCGTCACAACAACGGTATGTGTCACTTACAGGCCACTAAAAGCCCCCTCTAAGGAACAATCGCCCACCTGACTTGACTTGACTAGCAGCTGCGTAGTGTAGAAGTCGACTTCTCAAAATTTATGACTTGTTCATAAGTTTAAATCACTTAGAAGACTGGCCGTCCACCTATCGGGACTCTCTTTCTTTCATCTTTGTTGTCATGTGAGTATCGTGTTTTTTTTTATTCGGTCAATTGCGCTCTTGTTATTTTCGTCTGCTTTCTTTTGCTTCCACAGCTTTTTTCTTTCGAACGCTAGAAGGTCAACGAGGCATTGCCACTTTGACTAATATTGTATTACCTGACACAGTTCGGTAAGCTGCTGCAACTCTGAGTGCTGCGGAGCAGTACACTCTGGCCAATATCTTTCCTTTTTTAGCATATCTGCCCAAATCTCTGGGCATTAAGTTGTGGAAATTAATTTCGAAGCGTTTAATTTCGAATCTATGCATATTGGTCAGTAGAATGTTAATTTATTGTAGTAATTCTTATATACTGTTTAGTTTGTGAAGCCGGGGATATGGTTGACTTTTTTGTGTTTAGCCTCTGTACAGAGGCAGCATAAGGCGGGCTTTGTACATTCCTTTAATTTGTGACCTGGTTGGCCGCATTTTATGCAATTACCTTACCCTCTCCTAACGGGTCCTTTGCAGACCCAAGTTAAGTGCCTTAGTTTAAAGCAGCGGAAACGCCTTTTAGCGTTTTCCTAAAGTTAACTCAGCCAATTTTAACGCGCTAATGTCGCATTATAGCGTCAGCTTTATAGTAATGCGGCATTATACACGCCCTTACCTACTATCTTCTTTTTTTCCTTCTTTTGTATAAGAGAGTCAAGGTCTCTCATTTCTATAATAGCCTTTGGTTAAGGTCGGCCAAAGTTGCAGTTTCCTAAAGGGTGTCCTTGAGTTTGTAAAAGCTGACTTTGTAGTCTGCCCTTCTCCAGCTCCAATAGTAGCGCCCGGCTCTTGTTTTGCGGATCCCTTTGATCTAAATCTCTGCTTCTATAAGATTTACTTCGCTTCGGATATTTTTAAAGACCTCTGCGTAGCTATTGCCTTCTGCTGGCTTAATAATCACTGCCTTTCTATGTCGCTTGGGCTATTATATGCTCTCTGACTTGCAACTGTATTCTCCCCTTGTTGTCTTTCTTCTGTGGTTTTAAGTGTTTCCGCCACCTTTCCTGCCTCAGCGTGGGACTTCTTTGTATTTTTAGGCAAACCCTTTGCCACTGACCGTCCTTTCACACTGTTTCCCGAGGTTCGACAGGGCTGGTCCCGTAATAATTTATAATTTCCTGCTTAATTGTCCCTGCTTTTTCTCGTTTTCTGCAGTAAGCCAGTTTCTACGGTAAATCTTGGTCAAAGAGTTGGTCTAACTGCAGCGCTCCATCCTTGATCCATGCTGACGTTCTTCTGCTTTGTCATCGCCATCTTCATTATTTGCACGATACTCTTGCGATTTTCTAAGGATTTCTCTTCTGCCCGTCTCATTTGGCTGATATACTCTTGTTTTGGTGAGTTTTGAGTAGCCAATAATTCTTCGGTGATGGCAGTTGGGGCGTTATTCCCTTCTCCTTGTTTTGCGGATCCGGTTTCTCTTAAGGCTGTGTTTTTTCAGTTTTTTGGGTTGTTTTGCAGTGGTGGTCCCGTATTCCTCAACTTGACCATCTTTGTTTCATTCTATTTTCTCTTGTTGTTCTTTCTGTTCTTGTTTTGGTTTTTGTTGTGGTCTGTTTATTTTTTCTTATGGGTCTCCACTTCAATCCGTTATCTCCGCACGTTGTAATAGTTGCATTATACGAACCCCTTGGTTATCTATGCATTCAGGGAGGCCACGCGCAGTTTGACAAAAGTCCTCATGGAGCTTATCTTCAGAACCAGATTCGGGTACGAATCAGGAATTCGTCTCAACTGAACCGGTACGAAGACTTCACAAGGTTTTAACGAGACGAAGATGCGAACATTAAGTGCCAGTCAGCCGTTTCGGTGAGATGTCTCTTACCTACTGAGGTGAGAGAATGATGCTCTCATCAGCCCCTTGTCAAAATTATTCCGTTACGGGTTTCCGGTACACCATAATCAGAACCTTACTGACCTCGATTGGGATGAACGCTTGCTCAGGGTTTTCGCTGGCGTCTGTACGCGTTAGGTTTTGATCGCTTTGTGATCCCTCGTCGCTTTTTAAAACGAACTTACTCATAAGGCAACCAGAAACGTGCCGGGAAATGACACCAACCAATGTAATGTAATGTAATGTAATTTTTGCACTTGACTGATGTGACTCTGGCAGTTGCATAGGAGCTTCAAGGTAGGCGCTACCAATCCCCAGAAGCAATTGCATTATGAAATACAAATAAGCCTAATCGCCTAGAAGGCCAAAAACTATAATTAAAATAAATCAAAAAACAAAGAAATTAATAATAGAACAAGCTTTTATAGACTACGTAAAAAATTCCAAACTATTTTTTCCACAAAATCCTTTTACCTTTAAACATATTTTAGAATCATTTAAACATAGCGCTCGGCGTTCCATTAGATACAGAACGTTAATTTTATACCTAAAGTAGAATTATACATTTTTAACAAAAATCCACATGTTTTTTGTGACATGAGCAGAACAAAGTGTTTATAATGTAAAAATTGCCACAAATGCAGAAAATAGCCACAGTAGTGAGTGCCTAACATACTGGCCATTGTTTCTGTACATCATGACAGTCTCTCGCACGGCTATCCCATTCGCAAAGGAAGCAACAATATTTCGTATATTCTAGTTGGATTCCAAGAAGAAGGGCTGTTACTTTTAGGTCTCCACATATTGCCCAACCATACTCATGATAATGGGTGTGCTCTAAAAGAACTTTCATATTCTCATATGATTTCTTCATATGAACCACATGAGCTAAGGGCACAGATAGATATTTGTTACCATTATGAACCAATACCGCCTTTAATCTAAGTTTAGAGGAATCAACGAATATACCCCAATCACGTGGATCATGTTTCCGTCCTAGTGCATTAAACAAAAGGTTAACTTCTGAACGGTTTATCAGATACCTTCTTGGAGGAGGCAATTTGTGAGGTCTTTCTGCCATTATCTGTGAAAAGTAATATTTACATTACTTTGGAAAAGGTTCCAACCATTTAGTCTGGATGCTAAAAGTTCGGACTGTGATTTTGAAAGACTTAGATCTCGAACTAAGTCCTTACGCTCACCCTGTGAAATTAGATGCGGCACTGTTCAACATCCAGGTAAATCAAATAAATGATGGGTTGTCATTTCCTTTGAGGTTTCTATAATATGACTTGAAGAGCTAGTCGATTCTAGTTCTTCATCGAGTCTCTTAGACAGATATGAGGGGCTCATGCTTTGTCTTGGCCCTCAACTTTAACACCAAAATACAGTTCGTAAACTTTTAGCACAAGTGGAGTAAAATTACGTTTTTGCGATTTAAAAGTTAGTTCTCCGCACACATGGCACTATTTACTTTTCACTGAAATTTTTAAAGTGTTCTACACGACGAAAATTTTGTGACACAACGCAAAAAATATTCGCCTTTGATAATCTGTAAAACAATTTTTGTTCATTAATACCATTCAACAGATATTGAATTTTTTGTCTCCCTACCGCTCTTAAAACGTATGGCACATCGATCGTTGCGCAACACACAGCGAATGCGCTTATGCTTTTCTTGCGGCACAGATGTCGGGAGCAGTGTAAAACGCGGACAGGTCCTCTAGTTTTTATTATATTACAATTCTATTCGTTGGGAGATATGTAATATACGCAAAAACATATTTAGTCATACATTTTTACTCTTGTCAAACATATGTATAGCAATATAATAACATACGAACATATACATGCACATGCATTGAGCTGTTTACCTAAAAACAACCCCTGCCAGCCACGGCTAACCACTTTTCTCAAATATTTCAATACAACTATACATTTTTTCTCTATGCAGTAACACCAATGCACATGTTCGGGTTATTTTTTTGTTTACCTAGATGCGATGAAAAAAGTTTCTTTCATTTCTTGATTTATTTGAATGAGTGCGAATGAGAAAACATAATTGTCAATAGTGCCAAAATAAAATCCCAAAAAAGGCAATAAAAAACAGTTGAAAGACGTATGTCATTCGTGCTCGTACAACAAGAAGGTAAGTGAATGGATTTTATGTTATTTTTTTTTAAATAATTTGCAAATAATTTCTTCATTTGTTTTTATAGCATTGGAAATCAGAATGAATTGGAAATAGCAATATCATCAGAAGCAGCAAATATAAATTATTAAGTAAGTATGTGAAAATAAATGTGTGTGTGCGAAAAAAAACATAAAGGTAAAATTATTTTTTTATTGAGTAAAATACTTTCTTTTAATTTTGGTATAAAAACGGTTATTTACTTTGTTAAATAAAGGTTAAATGAACAAATTAATTAAACTGCTTGAACGATTTATAAAGAACGCATGGTTAATGAACGAGGTGAGAACTCCAAATGAATTGTTGAATAGAATGCTTAATTAAAGTCTCCAATTCGACATTAGGATATGTCACTCCTCCAACCGAAAAAAATGCACTGTCTTCAACTCGTCAACAACTCGGTATAAGGGAACTCTGGGACGGCATTTCAAACTCATTACGTACAGCTAGAACGGAAACCATTGGTTTTCGGAAAATGCATAAGAACAGCTGGTACGACGAGAAGTGCCGTGTCGCAGCAGAAAGAAAACAGACTGCCTACCTCGTTACGGTCGACCACGCACCGTGCGGGATGGGATAGATACCGAGAGTTGAAGAGGAAAGAGAGACGCAATTGCAGACAGAAAAAGGAAGAGGCCGAAATGCGTGAGTATGAAGAGCTTGACAAGCTTTCCGACAGGGGTAATGCTCGAAAATTCTAAGAAAAAATGCGGCGGCTAACAGAAGGTTTCAAGACCGGAGCATACTCTCGTAGAATCCCCAAAGGTGATCTAGCGACCGATGCCCAAAGCATACTAAAATTGTGGATGGTACACTTCTCCAGCCTGATGAATGGCAGTGAAAGTACAACGCCAGGAGAAGGCGAACCCAATTTCCCAATCGATGACAATGGAGCGGACGTTCCATTGCCGGACCATGAAGTAGTTCGAATAGCAATTACCCGCCTGAAGAACAACAAAGTGGCGGGGGCCGATGGATTGCCGGCCGAGCTATTCAAACACATACATACATGTATGTATTTTATGCGTTTAAGGCGGCCTGCACAATCCAATTTAATATGTGAAAAGAATGTTTGCTTTATATTTTAAAATTATATAATTAGATTATATAAATAATCTTTCTTTCAGAATCAATTATATTTGTATTTCATATATTTTGTTTTTTTTTTTCAAATAATATTAATCTTTTCTTTCAGATGCAATTATTATTCTTATATAATTAATCTTTCTTTCTGACATTGTTATCATTTTGTATAATTACTCTTTTTTTGGTTTAGATATTATATTTAAATTTTATATAATTCATTTTAATTATTCTTTATTTTGAGATGTTAATAATTTTTTTACCGAATATAGTTGTTATTCTGTGAAAAGTTTTTTATAAATAAAGACAAATAAAAAAATTTAAAATATTTGTTTAGAACTCTAAAAAAATTTGAAAATTAGGAATCAGAAAATGCAACCCTGCATCAGCTGACGATTAAGGTAATTAGAGCAGTTCAGATATATTTTTACATAAATAATTTATATGATACTGCTGAATGAGCGCAACAGAGATGTATGATCACATGAATACGTACATGTGAGGGGAAAAGTGGTAAGAATCTTCACGAGGATTTTGGCGAGCAAAGAACCACGACCCCACGTCGTGTAAAAATACATACAAATATACACACATACTTACATTTAATTAGACAAGTACCTGCCAGCCAAAAGTGGTAAAAAAACTAGTGAAACACTAAGTTTTGAAGCCGTCAAAACCAAAGAAAGTGGTAAGCCCGCCATAAGCGCTGTGCAGATTCTAACCACTTTTCTGCATGCGTATACTTATACGCATATATACATCTCTGTTGCGCTCATTTAGGAGAGTCATATAAAAAAATATATTTGAGCTGCTCGAATATCCCCAATCGACAGCTGATGCATTTTCTGATTCCTAATTTAAAATATTTTTAGAATTTTAAACAAACATTTTAATTTAAATTGTTTTTTTTTTTTTTCTTTATTAATATTCAATTACAGAATTACAAATATATTCAATAAAAAATTATTAATATCTGAAAATAAACAATAATTAAATAGAATTTGTAAGATCTAAGAGAAAAAGAAAGATTAATTAAATAAAAATGACAACATTATCTGAAAGAAATATTAATATTATCCTATAGTTTAAAATATAAAACAAACATACCTATGTTTTCACATATTATATTGGATTGTGCAAACGCATAAAATGCATACATACATATATAAGTGACATATTCTAATGTCGAATAGGAGACTTCCAGCATTCTATTCAGCACGCTTTAAGCTTTCTATTTCAGCATTAAGCGGCCTCATACAGCGGTGCCGTTTGAGTTAGTGGGTTTCTAGCATTCATTAGGAGTTGTCACCTCGTTCATTAATCACGCGTTCTTTCTAAATCGTTCAAGCAGTTTAATTAATTTGTTCATTTAACCTTTATTTAACAAAGTAAATAACCGTTTTTATACCAAAATTAAAAGAAAGTATTTTACTCAATAAAAAAATAATTTTACCTTTATGTTTTTTTTTCGCACACACACACTTATTTTCACATACTTACTTAATAATTTATATTTGCTGCTTCTGATGATATTGCTATTTCCAATTCATTCTGATTTCCAATGCTATAAAAACAAATGAAGAAATTATTTGCAAATTATTTAAAAAAAAAATAACATAAAATCCATTCACTTACCTTCTTGTTGTACGAGCACGAATGTCATGCGTCTTTCAACTGTTTTTTATTGCCTTTTTTGGGATTTTATTTTGGCACTATTGACAACATGAAAACAAAAAAATAACCCGAACATGTGCATTGGTGTTACTGCATAGAGAAAAAATGTATAGTTGTATTGAAATATTTGAGAAAAGTGGTTAGCCGTGGCTGGCAGGGGTTGTTTTTAGGTAAACAGCTCAATGCATGTGCATGTATATGTTCGTATGTTATTATATTGCTATACATATGTTTGACAAGTGTAAAAATGTATGACTAAATATGTTTTTGCGTATATTACATATCTTCCCAACGCATAGAATTGTAATATAATAAAAACTAGAGGACCTGTCCGCGTTTTACAGTGCGCTCGTTAGCTCCCGACATCTGTGCCGCAAGAAAAGCATTAGCGCATTCGCTGTGTGTTGCGCAACGTTCGATGTGCCATACGTTTTAAGAGCGGTAGGGAGACAAAAAATTCAATATCTTTGGAATGGTATGAATGAACAAAATTGTCGTGTAGAACACTTTAAAAATTTCAGTTGTTTAGCAAAAAATTATGTAAAATATTATTATTTAAACATATGGATCGTGAAAAAATATCTTTAATATAGCACGACCATTTTTCTTTGACACTTCACAAAATTTCATCGTTTTATCTCTAGTAGTTTTAGTTTTATCATGCTCTAAATTTCAACCTTCAATAACTTTAATAAAAAATAGAATTTTGACGAAATATTTATATCACTGGGTATGCGTCTGGTCCCCTTCCTAATGAACTGCTTATTTTCAAAATCGGAGATTTTTCGAGTTTTTCGACTTGGTTTGACCCACATATAAACCTTCCTCATCAATCAATTTATCTATTAAAAAACCTCATCAAAATTATTAAAGATTTAAGCATACATTGGGATATAAGGACAGAGAAAACGACTTTGTTTTATACTATGTAGTGATGATAGAATTACATGTGTTAACTTATATTTAGACTAATAAATATTATGTATGCTGCGGCGCATCACTAAATGGTGTCCCTTGCCATCAATGCACATGTGATGATTTTCGCATCCGGACTGTTTGGATTCTTTTCTGACATTGAAAATATTAGCGGCTGGTGGACACTAAAAATTTGTAAATCTTGTATTCCGTAAAAACAATGGCAAAGTGTTTTCAATGCCCACATCATTTACAGCATAATACAAGTACATTTATCAATATCTGAAAATAAAGAATAATTAAATAGAATTTGTAATGTCTAATAGAAAAAGAAAGATTAATTAAATAAAAATAATAATAGCTTCTGAAAGAAAAGATTATTTAAATAAAAATGATAACATTATCTGAAAGAAATATTAATATTATCTTATAGTTTAAAATATAAAACAAACATGTGTTTTTACATACTATTATATTGGATTGTGCAAACGCATAAAATGCATACAAGTTAATACCACCAGTTCATATTACATGAACATATGTACTATCTATTATTTGTCACAAATATATAACATAACACTTACGACCCATATGGTCCGTCATAAGTGGATTGGATATGTAGTTTAGGACGAAATATGAAACATTGTACTTTGCCAAGATATAATTCATAGATTATGGTCTATCTCATGTGGATTGTAGATATACTTCCTAGAATGTAAGATTAATATTTGTATCTAAGCATTTATTGTATATATATATACTGTATTGTATTTAAGAAAACGTAATAAAGAAAACGAGGCAGTTGCCCGTGGTTGCCCACAAAACTCAAACTGAAAAATTAATTGGTGATCCTGCCAGGAGAATTGTAAAACTTCTGGTGGACCAAAATATAATCCACGTGTTACCGTTTGAAAATCAATCAAGTATCCTCAACTGAGGAGAAAAGAAAAAAAGAAACAAAACGCAAACTCGCGAAAAAAAGAAATAACTAGTGTGATACCCAAAGCGTACCGTAGCAATTAGAAACGCGCTAAGCAATTAACGGCAAAGTAAAAAACGCTAAGTCCAAAAAGAGACACATAAGCAAAAAAATCTCAGTGTCACTTAGAAAAATATTGAAAAAATTTCGAGTGTGTGTTTGTGCCAACTGCCAAACGAACGCGAAACGTCTAAACGGATTCCGGGCGAACAACAAGCAAACGTTAGCGTTACAACAAAAAAATTTTTTAAACAAAAAAACTGCAACAGCAAATATAAAGTGATTTCAAAATTTTAATTAAGAAAAGAACTGAAAGTGAACATTTGTGAAAATTTCAAAGAAATAAAAGAAAGTGTGTGGATCCATAAGACATATACATAAAAAACGCTGAAATCCCCTTATAAAAACAAAAGGATAAAAAAATTTCTGTAAATCAGAAATTTCGCCAAAAAAATCTTATTTCATCTATACCTCACACACGGCCTCCAACGACGACCATCGCACAACCAACCGGCAAAATTCGACTCAAAAAGCAACAGCAGCAGCAAAGGCAATAATAACCGCAACAGTAGCAACAGCAACAGTAACAACAGCAGCAGTAGCAACAACAACATAAAATTAGTTGTAAGTAAAGCCTATATTTATTAAATAAATGGGAAATAATCCCACTAATATTAAGTACGAAAAATTGTTTCACTGTGAGTATTGCAAAACCAGTAATCAAGACACTTGCAAGTGCCATTATTTAAGAAAAAAGAAAAAAAACGTGTGACACTCGGGGACTGCCGTGGTAAAGATATTGCATGGCATTTTGTATCAACTTATGCAATTATAATTATTTATTTATTTTATTCATGCAGTATTTCTTTTTCTTTGAAATTAATTCAAGTTACACTTTTTGAGCGTGGTGACCGATAAGAAAATAAATTTTGCTATTATTAAATAAATAAAAAGTTAACATTGTTCAAATATTTTTATTATTTTACAATACATGTGGGTTTTATTATCTTACAGTAGCTGTTGGTTATTCAGGAATATTTATCATTAAAACTATAGGTTTATGATAACTGAAATAAGAAACATACATAAGTTTGCGACTTAATGTTTTCTAAATACCTAGAAAATACCGCATCAATGGTGGTCCCATATTTTGTTGTGGACTCTTGTGCATTATTATTCATTTTCAAATTCAATGTTTTTGATAGAAAAGTTGTCAACCGCTCTGAATTTTTATCTGCGAAGTTAATGTTGAAATCGCCAGCCAAGATAAGTGTAAATGTATTACCATTTGTACCAAGTATTTTCGACCCTTCTTCAGTGTACTCCAGTAAAGTGCGATGAATAAAATGCTCTACCTCGTCCAATTTTGGATTCGGAGAAATGTAAATTGCTACCATAACTATTTGTAGGCCATTTCTAAGTTTGCATAAGCACGCACAAATACTTATCTCCAACAAGTGAACGCCTAACATTAACATCGCTAACGTGTGCAATATTTATTTCAATATTAGGAGTCATAATATTAGTAATATCATTTTCATTTTAGTAAATAGCTACCCCACCATTTGAAAGAGTATTTCGTTTGAACTGAACAACACAATTAAAATTAGGTATTTCAATCGGATTATCATACGTCATGCAATTTTCGGTAAGAAGTAACACATTTGTTTGTCTCGTAACTGAATCTTGTAAATCGTATTTATGACTATTTAGACTTTATCAGTTGAAAGTCATTATTGAAATGCCATTTCTATTACTAATGAAATCTAATACACTTTGAGCTATCGTCTGAACACTATTTAAAGACAGTCTTTTGAATTCTTGCATCAAAAATGCAGTCGATGCAGCTTGCTTTCGATTATGATAAAACTTCAATGTAGAATTATCGTTTTTTGTCGTGATATACAATTTTTAAATATTAGTCACCCGAGAGAGCGCAACATAAACGAGTTCCTGAGAATGTGCTTTACTACTCATATACTATTTCGTCAAAAGTTCCACCTTGCAACTTATGTATAGTTAGAGCAAGAGCTGACGTTAATGGAAAATGTTTGCGTTTGGCTATACATTTTCTATCCGATGTTAATGAAATATTTGCTGTTCGTAATTCAATGGGAACAGCGAGATTGCCAACTCTGTTTTGCACTGCTAGAGCGGCTGCTTTTCATACCCACTTTATCTGAACCACAAAATTCCAGCCAAACTCTTATTAATGTGTTACTTTCATCAAATTCTAGATGTACCAATTTCCCAACAGCACCATTGCACAAACCATCAGAAACGTCGATGTTAGTTGTATTAACATAATGCTTTCCAACGACAAAAGTAATGTGATAAGGCAGTCCTCCAGTCTCAATAAAAGATTTTTTATGTAATTTAAGTCTAAAATTAGCTTCTTGCTCAGCACTTTAAGCGCCAATAATGACGTCTACGGACATTGTAAGAACTTTGTTTTCACATTGGCTCAAAATCAAATTGTTATAGGCTTCAACATCTTCATTTTTAAATAAATATAGTTTAAAAAAAAAAAAAACGCTTTTAAAGCATATCAAATTAAAAAGTGAAAAATAATTATTTGTATAAACTAACAATAATAATGAAGGAAAAATTCCTGTATTATTGTGAGAAAATTTGATGTGAGAAACCCCAAATTTGTTAAAATATGAACTATGACATGTAGTATTGGTTAAGTAAATCGATAATTAGACAGCATTTAATATCTACTCGTAACCTTTCATTGACTAATTTTTATATTATATTATATGCGACCAAGTTCTATTGACGACTTTACGAATTATTATTTCTTAATTGAATCATTTCTTCTAAAGCTTCACTGTTACAGGGGGTTTTACCTGTCAACTTTGAACAGTCTAGTTCTTCAATTCGAATTCCGTCCAAAGATCTACAACGACTAAGTGCTACATAAGCTTGTCCAGCAGCAAACAGTCGAGAACCCAGATAAATTACTGCATGATCTACTGTGCAACCTTACATCTTATGAACGGCCGACGCCCAACTCGTCTCTCAGCGATTCTATAGCTGTATTTTGCTGGAAACTGTATCGATATTGGCTTAATTACGTGTTCACCATCTGAGCCGAAATTAATACGTACTGACGGGATGTCTTCTGCATATTTTTGGTCCCTACGAAAATTTGGCCAGATAATTTCTGTAACAAACCCCAGAGGATGGGGTCATGTGTAGAAGTTCACGCAAGTGAGAAAAGTTCTCTGATCGCCATTCACTTGGGAGTGGCCAGAAACGATTCTTTTACATATGACTCAAGCAGCTCACGACTTCCGGTCTTTGACCAAGTATCCTCTGGGTAGCCTAAGAACATCCGTTCGTAGGTGAGCTAAAGTGAGAAGGCGAAACATCCCCTGCATAGGGTTGTGCGCTGGGTTTGGGACCCGCCACGTAAAAAGCCTATCCCAATGAAAAGCGACAAACAGCCTCGGATGAGAAACCCTCTTTTGATGACGACCATGGCAAACGAAATAAGGATAACGATATCAGGGCATGCACCTGGAATGTCCGGTCCCTTAATTGGGAAGGTGCCGCTGCCCAGCTGGTTGATGTCCTCGTGAAAATAAAGGCTGACATCACCGCCGTCCAAGAAATGCGATGGACGGGACAAGGACAGAGACGAGTAGGTCCTTGTGACATTTACTACAGTGGCCATACAAAGACGCGCAATTTTAGTGTGGGATTCGTGGTGGGAGAGAGACTCCGTCGCCGAGTACTATCATTCACTCCGGTGAATGAACGTCTAGCCACAATCCGCATCAAAGCGAAGTTCTTCAACATATCGCTGATCTGCGCCCACGCTCCGACGGATGAGAAGGACGATGTGACCAAAGATGCCTTTATGAGTGCTTGGAACGCACTTATGAAGGCTGCCCCCGCCACGATGTCAAAATCGTGCTTGGCGACTTTAACGCCAGGGTGGGCAAAGAAGGTATCTTTGGCACTACGGTCGGTAAATTCAGCCTCCACGAGGAAACATCCCCAAATGGGTTGAGGCTGATCGACTTCGCCGGGGCCCGAAATATGGTTATCTGTAGTACTAGATTCCAGCACAAAAAAATTCATCAAGCTACCTGGCTGTCTCCGGATCGAAAAACTACCAACCAGATCGATTATGTTGTGATAGACGGAAGACACGTCTCCAGTGTTTTAGATGTGCGTGCGCTCCGAGGTCCTAACATCGACTCGGACCACTATCTTGTTGCAGCCAAGATTCGCACCCGCCTCTGTGCAGCAAAAAACGCACGCCAACAAACACAAGGAAGGTTCGACGTCGAGAAGCTGCAATCACAACAGACTGCCAAACGTTTTTCTACTCGGCTTGCACTCCTGCTCTCTGAGAGCACTCATCAACAACTCGGTATAAGGGAACTGTGGGACGGCATTTCAAACTCCTTACGTACAGCTGCATCCGAAACCCTTGGTTTTCGGAAAGTGCAAAAGAACAACTGGTACGACGAGGAGTGCCGCGCCGCAGCGGAGAGAAAACAGGCTGCCTGCCTCGCAACGTTACGATCGACCACTACACGTGCGGGATGGGATAGATACCGAGAATTGAAGAGGGAAGCGAGACGCATCTGCAGACAGAAAAAGAAAGAGGCCGAAACGCGTGAGTATGAAGAGCTTGATAAGCTGGCCGACAGGGGTAATGCTCGAAAATTCTACGAAAAAATGCGGCGGCTTACAGAAGGTTTCAAGACCGGAGCATACTCTTGTAGAACCCCCAAAGGTGATCTAGTGACCGATGCCCAGAGCATACTTAAATTATGGAGGGAACACTTCTCCAGCCTGCTGAATGGCAGTGACCGCACAACGCCAGGAGAAGGCGAACCCGATTCCCCAATCGATGACGATGGAGCAGACGTCCCATTGCCCGACCATGAAGAAGTTCGAATAGCAATTACCCGCCTGAAGAACAACAAAGCGGCTGGGGCCGATGGATTAGCTATTCAAACACGGCGGTGAAGAACTGATAAGGAGCATGCATCAGCTTCTTTGTAAAATATGGTCGGACGAAAGCATGCCCAACGATTGGAATTTAAGTGTGCTATGCCCAATCCATAAAAAAGGAGACCCCACAATCTGCGCCAACTACCGTGGGATTAGCCTCCTCAACATCGCATATAAGGTTCTATCGAGCGTATTGTGTGAAAGATTAAAGCCCACCGTCAACAAACTGACCGACCAGATATTCACCATGCGCCAAATCTTGGAAAAGACCCGTGAAATGAGAATCGACACACACCACCTCTTCGTCGATTTCAAAGCTGCTTGCGACAGCACGAAAAGGAACTGCCTCTATGCCGCGATGTCTGAATTTGGTATCCCCGCAAAACTAATACGGCTGTGTAAACTGACGTTGAGCAACACGAAGAGCTCCGTCAGAATCGGGAAGGACCTCTCCGAGCCGTTCGATACCAAACGAGGTTTCAGACAAGGCGATTCCCTATCGTGTAACTTTTTCAACCTGCTTCTGGAGAAAATAGTTCGAGCTGCAGAACTTAGTAGAGAAGGTACCATCTTTTATAAGAGTGTACAGCTGCTGGCGTATGCTGATGATATTGATATCATCGGCCTTAACACCCGCGCCGTTAGTTCTGCTTTCTCCAGACTAGACAAGGAAGCAAAACAAATGGGTCTGGCAGTGAACGAGGGCAAGACGAAATATCTCCTGTCATCAAACAAACAGTCGTCGCACTCGCGACTTGGCACTCACGACACTGTTGACAGTCATAACTTTGAAGTTGTAGATAATTTCGTCTATCCTGGAACCGGAGTAAACACCACCAACAATGTCAGCCTAGAAATTCAACGCAGGATAACTCTTGCCAACAGGTGCTACTTCGGACTGAGTAGGCTATTGAGAAGCAAAGTCCTCTCTCGACAAACAAAAGCCAAACTCTATAAGTCGCTCATAATTCCCGTCCTGCTATATGGTGCAGAGGCTTGGACGATGTCGACAACTGATGAGTCGACGTTGCGAGTTTTCGAGAGAAAAGTTCTGCGAAAGATTTATATTCCTTTGCGCGTTAGCCACGGCGAATATCGCATTCGATGGAACGATGAGCTGTACGAGATATACGACGACATTGACATAGTTCAGCGAATTAAAAGACAGCGGCTACGCTGGCTAGGTCATGTTGTCCGAATGGACGAAAACACTCCAGCTCTGAAAGTATTCGACGCTGTACCCGCCGGGGGAAGCAGAGGAAGAGGAAGACCTCCACTCCGTTGGAAGGACCAAGTGGAGAAGGACCTGGCTACGCTTGGAATATCCAATTGGCGCCACGTAGCGAAAAGGAGAAACGACTGGCGCGCTGTTGTTAACTCGGCTATAATCGCGTAAGCGGTGTCTATGCCAATTAAGAAGAAGAAGAACCCCATATTACCATTCACTAAACCTTTTGACACGTCAATATTCGACCTTATCATCACTTTTGCTCCAACGAATATTTTTAATACATTAGGAGGACCTCCTGTTTTATTGATGTCATTCGGTATTACAGTATTTAAGTCCTTATTACCTAAATTTCGTGTAGCGTCAATGAGTTGGTCTTGTGCTTTAATCGTATAAATAACAGTCCATTTATCTTGAAAGCTCTTCAGAACTTTTCCATTATGTATAACTTGGTCGTTAGTAGGGTAAATCCTTTAAGCTTTCTCAATTGAGAATTCTTCAGTGGTATCTGTTGACACTTTTTCAAGAAAAACTTCAAGATGCTTCGACGTCAACTTTCCAACTCTTAAAGCATTAAGCACATCTACAAATGTCGTATCTTCTTGTTGACGCATGTTTTGTTGGAGTTCAACCAGGCGGAATTGTCGCCACAAATGTGTAGCGGGTTTCATATGTTCTGGCTGTTGAAATACTTGATGTCCTCGGACAGGTGGTAACTGCATTAAATCACCAAAGAGTAAGACATTTATACCTCCAAAACAAGCGTCCTGTCTCTTTAGTTGGCGCAAACGAGAGTCGATCATGCAAAGCATTTCATTAGGCATCATAGAAATTTCGTCCATGAACAGAAACTCAACCGACCAACCGTGCTGCAACTCCAGTAAGAGCACCAACTTTCACGACCAATTTTCCATAACATCTTTTAACTTGGTTTTTCAATACATTAAAGAGAAAAGTTTTTCCGGAGCCACCTGTTCCTGTGCTCCACCTGTGGCGAAAATTTTCTCTCGTTTAATATCACCATTAAGTTGATTTTTAATACTCTCTGTAATGACAGTAAACAATTGTTTTTGATCAATATTCATAGCGTGCTGTGCTCTTTGAAATTGATCATTGCTCATTTCTGTGTCCGGTAATTCTTCTTCTATAACTTCAGGATTTATAATCTCTGGCTGTTCTAAAATTTCAAATGCATGCATCTGATTGAATGCATTTTCAAGCTGTTGGTCACGCTCTCGAAATTGGCGCATATACCTGCTCATTTCCTTCAAACGATTCTCTCGATGTAAAAACGCCTCTTTTGCATTATCGAAACCTTCAAGTAATTCAGTTTCCAAACG
This sequence comes from Bactrocera tryoni, assembly GCF_016617805.1. Taxonomy (NCBI): domain Eukaryota; kingdom Metazoa; phylum Arthropoda; class Insecta; order Diptera; family Tephritidae; genus Bactrocera; species Bactrocera tryoni. Next base: position 561,877 of record NW_024396572.1, read on the forward strand.
ATAAGGCATATATTGAAGAAGTAAGCTATAGAAAAAGTTGTCGGGATCTGATGATGCTATAAAATATGGCACCCTAACAACTGCGGGAACCTTTTTCACAACCATTTTTCTCTTATCTAATAGCGTAATGAGTGGACGACGTGTGTTCTTTCTTTCCTCAGTTTCGCTTACTTTTTTCGGATAAAATGGTTCAAACAACATTGCAAACTCTGTAAGGCTCATAATTACAAAATCGTAATCGGGAGATTGTAACGGACGTTTTTGATATCTTTCAAAGATATTACTATAATAACCAGTTGCGTGCCCGTTTCTGTCGAATTGCAATTCTCTGTAACGCTGTTCTGCCTTTCTTGTGTTCAGTAAAATGCAGCTTCGAGAACTGTCCCGTAATGGGATATGACAAAGTCTATATGCACATTCTGCAGCTGATACTTGTCGTTCATGAAGAATCTTCATACATATGCTGAACAGTTTGCGTGAAAGATCAGTTTCTTCGCGTTGAATTTGCTGTATTGCCTGCGCAATTCCAGAATCTATACCTGCAGGTTCTGCTTTCGATAGGTACTGTGCTATATAGTACGCTACCGCTTCGTTTGATCCGCATGGCTGAATATCCATGTTGCCTGCCCACAGTCTTAGCAACTCTGGGTGGTAATTATTTACCCAAGCATCTTCCTTTCGACGCTTAAGTAAACAAATTCTACCTCCGTTACGAAGAAAATCATCTGAAGAATGTGACACAATTCGTGTCTCGTCACATTCTTGGCGTGGAAAAGTTGAATCGGCATCTTATAGAAGTATTATTTTTTGAACAAGTTTGTGTATGCCGATGAATTTGACATTTTTTAACTAATTCATGAAGCTCTGGGTCTTCTTCTTCTGGAGGGATTCTACAGCAACAATTACGATCCAGAAGAAGTTTCCCTTCTTCTGAGTCAAACTCGGGATGATTTTCGATTCTGCCCCGATTCTGGAATTCAATGCGCCACCAATGATCCTTCAATTTTCCGCTAAACACATAATCATTATTTTTTATAAATTTCTTTAGAGCATTTACTCTTAACATGAAATGTCGACTCAAAATTACTGGATACTTCTCGATAAGTCTTTGGGGCTCATAAATATCGAGAGTACTGGGATCAACATCAGCCCTACCATCGGCTATTAACAAAGCCTTTCGTTGGTCTAGCCAGTTGAGATCATTTGAGCTAAATGTTACAAAGTATGTTAGAGGTCCTAAACATCTGATTTGAGCTAATAGTTCATTCAGAGCTGATCTCCAATAAGCTGCCGAACCTCTTAAATTTTTTACATAAATATGGACATCTTCTATTGCTCCTTCTTGATTAACAATTTTTTTGCCGAATGCAGACGTAGTGCTTTTGATTCTATAACATTCAAAGAAGGATAAGGCATAAAATAGATAGTCGTTACGTTGAAATCTTGTGTCACTTCCCAAAATTCTAAACTGAAAGTAGTCTAACGCTGTAATATTTACAGGCCTTTGTTCTTTGAACCCGTTTTTTCCGTAAGGAAACAAGAAGTACCAGGCAAATTCTTCTGCTTTCAGTTCATGTCCGATATTAACGATGTTGTCTTTCGTTAAGGTTTCGTGAAACCTGTAGTTTATCTTCCACATTGGGTTGCATTACATCAATCGGCGCCATCAAAGATGTCTGCAGTGGAATTAAATGATTAGGTAGTTCATGTTGAGAAGTAATCATTTCAGACGCAGCCGTTACTTACTCAATACTCTGCTGTATTTCTATCATCAGGCTCATCTGTTTCATATACAACATCAATGTAATCAAGAGTATACTGCACATTTTTGCTGCCTGTTGTACGTTTACAAATCCTCACAAACTCGTCTAAATTGTCGCATTCGATAATGCAGGCTTTTCCATTGTTATCCTTTGCTCTAGATCCCTTTTGACCACAAGAATGTGAGTTAGTGAAGTAATATTTGTTATCGTAGTACATCACTCCGAATGATTGTCCATCTGTTATGATTATGCCGGCGCTATGTTCCATGAAAAGATCTTCCAACCCTTGACGAACGGTGCGTCCGAAGTTTGTTTCATTATTTTTGTCGCTCAAGCTTCCATATATGCTTGGTTCATCGGCAAAAGTGATTTGAAACCGTTTGCCGAATGCGACTAAAACATCGTTTATTGCGTGGAAATTTCGCACCAGTAGGTATCCATCGTCTTCAATACGATAGGCCATTAAATTTCGCTCCGTTTGAAATCTTATATTGCTGTAGATTTGGTCACCCGTTATCATATTCAGGTTGAGGGTGTTTGTAAACCAATGTTGTGGTGCAAGAATACTGACTCTTAGGATGTTAGACAATGCCATCGCACAGCATTGTACACCTGCAAATCCTGATGTGAATATGAGCTCGTTTCCTTGGTGCCATGAAGCACGCACAATTCTCGAAAAATCACATATTCTTGTGTAAGCACTAGTGTTATTGTTAAGTTCATCATTGATTTCATTCATAACCTCCAGTGGAGCTTTTTCTACTCTTACAATATCCACTTCATTCATTATGACGTTTTGATCGATAGTGACGTCTTTATAAAGGGGATTGTTAGCGACCAACCAATGCAGTGCATCATATACCTTTTGCCTAGATACTGAAAACTGTCGCGTTACATTAATATTTTCCAAAAATTCAGTAATGACAACTATTCCAGCATTATTAGTGGTTCTTGGTAACATGTTCGGAAGTTTTTCAGTAACTTCGAAAACATCCTGAGCAAACAATACTGCTTGACCTCGAAAACTACATTGCCCAAATACACCGCTTAATTTTATAATTTTAACAAATGGAATAATACGTGAAATCAGTCTTTGCTCGGCTTGAGATAATTCCGAAATCACGTCTGGAATAAAGCCAGGATGTAGATTGTTCCAATAAGATTTAGATGGAGGAATATTTTTCATTGAATTCAAATAGGTTTTGCAACGATTGCAAACAACCAAACATTTTTTTTTGCTATAGCATCTATTCGTACAATCCACTTAAAAATTTGATGTTTATAGCATCGTTTAGTACAAACTTCACATTTCGCATCGCAAAACGAGTTAATTGCCTGCCTAAAGCTCGTTATACTGGCTTTACATAACCTTCGGACCTCTTCATTTTGTTTCTGCATTTGCATCAAACGAGCCTCTCTGGCTTGTTCTGATTCTGAGGCTCGGCTTTCCGCTGTATGCTGACGCATTTGCTGCAAACGAGCCTCTCTGTCTTGCTCTGGTTCTGAGGCTCGGCTTTCCGCTGCATGCTGACGCATTTGCTGCAAACGAGCCTCTCTGGCTTGCTTTGGTTCTAAGGCTCGGCTTTCTGCTGCATGCTGACGCATTTGCTTTAAGCGAGTCTCTCTGCCTTCCTTCAATTGCTTAGCTCTATAACTTCTCATATAGAGCCTTCTTTTCTCCTTTATTTTCTCTAATTCGCTTAAGTGTTCTAACGATTTTCCATTCTTTTACTGAGATTTGTTGTTTTTTGTATAAAGAATTCGTTAAATAAAATTAATTTATTGGTTTATAATGAAAAGATTTTAATCAAATATACTATACGACGCACAGACTTTTTGAAAATCTACGTAAATATATTTCGCTTATAATTTTAAATTGTCACAACCGTACACTTCGACTGTTTTTTTTTCGTTTGATTGTATACCTAATATATTCCTGATATTTATTATATTTATGATGACCCGCGGGAACCAAAAAGTAACGGTACAAACTTGGGTTAATCCATTTCTATTGTTCTTGACTAGCACTTATAATTCAAGTGGTCGACCCGGAGAGTAGGCAAGCTCCATTTTTTCAGGTAGAGGGGTTCAAGTAAGGGGTAGGTAGAATATTTCTTTGTGTATTTAAAATTTTTATGAATTCTTATTTTATATTGAAAGAATCTTTTTTTTCTTCTATGAGATTTACCAATTTTGTGAAATATAAACGAATATAACTTAAATCGCATTCTCCGCTATTAGATTCGGTGACAATTTTTAAAAAACTCTCATCGACGTGACAGCCAAAGTTAAAAAAAATGAGTTTTCTACTGCAGTTGTTTCTCGGAGGCATTTTGAAAACTAGTATCTGAATTTTTTTTTACTACAAAAATTTTATTAATTAATTAAGTATTAATTTTTTTATTACCTAAAAGTCACATGTTTTGCATTATTTGATATTATTTCTTCTAGTGCGCCGTTATAATTATATACTTAAGTATATCTATATAAAGTATACTTTCTTTAAGGATATACATACTTATGTATATTTCAGTATGTACATATGTATGCTACTCAAATATCGCCAAAACTAGTTTTATGTAAGTAGATGTTGCATATTTTTGGTGAGCTGCTTAAACTTCTACGTTTCAGTACCACTTAAAAAGGTTACATACATACATACGTACATACAAGTGAAGCTAATAAAAGCCTATTAAAAATAAACGAACTCCATCAGGACATAATGTAGCAACATCCTCTTTTTTGAAAAATCTCGATTCAATAAGTTGAAATTCATGCTCATCTAGTACATCTCCATTAACTATTTTTGTCAAAATTTGTGAAATGCAACATTAGCTTGTCTCATTACTGTGGTGAGTTGATCAAATTTTAATTTTCTCCATAAATGCGGTCCAATCATGCTCGTTCTGATTGTCTTGTAAATTGGTGTCGATCTTACTGGTGGCAATTGCCGTAAATCTCCGATCAAAATAACATCTATACTTCTGAAATCTGTGTTTTTGCATGTTATTTGTTTTAGACGATTATCAATTTTATATAGAAGTTCTGCACTAACCATGCTAATTTCATCAATGATCAGTACTCTGATATATCTGAAGAGAGATCTATACAATTGCAACGTTTCTGATGACAGAGGCAAAAGTTTTGAAATAGAAATTTTGAGCGCTGTATGAACAGTTGTACCGTCAATAGCCACGGCAGCTTTGCCGGTTGAAACACATGTAATATAGGCATTGCAGTAACCATCATTATCAGTGAACCTATTGTAAATTTCCAAAATCAGTTTGATAACGCAGGATTTTCCCGTACCAGCTGGTCCCGTAAAAAAAATTTGAAACTTTGTATGAATGCATGCATAGTACTACTTACAGTCAATTTGGACTTGAATATTTAATAATTTTATTTGATTTTTACATAATATACTATACTAATAGTAGTAATAGAAATTGAATTTATCACAATAATAATAAATACATACATATATCGGCTATCATATTAATCTTATTATTTGCTCATATGTAAATTAACGATAGTTGACGTCGGCAGTTATTGGTTTATTGGCAACATTTCTGGTGTTAACTTGTATACGCATGTGCGCGTTCAGAAAATCAAATCATGATTTTATCACTTATACATACATATGTATCACATGTGCGCGCAAGTTTTAGGTTTGTTCGAGCGGAGGAATAAAAATGCCAATGATGTTGTTTCTATGACATTATATTTTATTCTCTGATGTTTCAAGTTATGTTCTGCTTATATAACTACTAAAGTGATTACAATTTTCTTAATCTATTTCTTTGTTTTGTTTATTTTCTTATGAAATACAATATTTGTAAAATGTAATCTTATTTTCTATTGAATGCAAACAAACATGACTGTGGGGTTTACCCGATAATGTTTGGGTTATCATTATAGTCAAACATAAGGACCAAAACATGTTTGTATACATTTGCATTATGTTCTTTATCTCTACTTGTTATCTTATATTTTTGTAATGTTTACTTGTTTTTCTTTAATCTTTTATTTTGTCCAATTTATAGTATTTTGTTGTGTGGTGTCTGGTTGGGATGATAGTGTACACATAACTCCTCCCTCCCTTAATGGAAAACTCTCCTGAGTTTGAATAGTATTGTTTTTCATTTTTTAATTTTACAAGATATTAAAATTATTATTATAATCACAATAATACTTAAAATTGATATTCCAATATGAGAGATATTTTTGTGATATTTTAATTCATTAATTTCTTTTAAATTTTCTTCGTTTTTAAATACAAGGTCGTTAATTGTAATTTTGTTAGTGAAATTGTGAGTATCATAGTTTGGATAATAGAATCTCTGATTGTATGAAATTTTAGTATTTGAGAATGTTTGGTATAGGGTCTTAATAGTGCAGTTATTATAATGAATCAATGTAGTGTTTTTCAACTTAATTTTTCTGTTGTCGCAGTTCTGGTTTAGTTCTATGCCATTTGCATTTTTTATTAAAATAGTTTCTTCATCAATTTGTAAAATTTCTGTAATGCTATTTTTGATAAGTTCACAATTTAATAAGTAGATGCAATGTTTAGAAATTTGTAGTTCATTGAGTGTTTTAGCTTCTTCGAATTTATAAGTGACATTTTTGTATTCAAAAACATTTTCGATTTCTGCTGTTATTTCTTTACCTGCTGTGTTTGGTATAGGAATAATAGTTTTTAATTGTACCGATTGAAATTCTTTTGGGATTTTGACTACGAACATTAACAAATTTTCTTTATATTCCAAGGCGCATAATTTTATATATTGAAGTTTGTTGAGGTCTATGTTGTAATTATAAATTTCTTCATTTGTTAAAATGCTTGGGTGAAATATACCATTTTTTGCTGAAATAATGTTTTCCTGAATCTGGTTTACTGCGTCTTTGAGAATGTTTATCTTTATTGTTTGTTCATGAAGAATCAATATTTTGTCTGTTCTCTCTTGATACACTAAAGAATTATTTCTTTCGTCTTCAATAATTTGTTTTAATTTTGTAAACGTGTTCGAAAAGAAATTATTAATTTTTATTTGGTGGTCGAGAGCTGTAATTGAATTATGTAAATTTTCATCTACTTTCTTAAGGTGATTTTCAATATCTATTCTATCTCCATCATCCATCGTTCCAAATAGAAATTTATGTACAGAACCTATACCGTTAATTAACCCTCTCTTTTTTCTACTAACTTCTTTTCTTGGGATTAATGTTTTGATTTTACCTCTAAAGATTTCAATTTCATTAGATAGGGTGTAGTAATGTAAATGTGAATATGTTTGCGAGATTTTTGTTATATTATTTAGTATGTAAAGAATTTCGCGAGGGTCAATTATGTGAATTACGAGGTCAGATGATGTAACAATCTGTTTAGTGTTGGTGATAATTTCTGCGTATCCATTGTCGGTATGTATTTCATGTACTTCCAGTTTGGCTGCATTGCTAATTATTACAATTGCTATCATCAATGTTATTTTGAAGATGTATTTGACCTAAAAATTTGTTTGGACGTTTAATATTTGTCGGGTGAATATTATCTAATGGTAATTTTCTATACCTTGGTTCGTATTTGTGCCGAACTGCTTTATAATTTTTACGTAACCTTCTTTTGAGTGTTATTAAACTCTTCTCTATTTCTATTTAGTTTTCCTATGCATTTTTCTTTAGTCTTCTGAATAGTGTCTTTAATCAAATTCTTATCAGTTTTTCCATTTATAACCTCAAGAGGTGTGGCTTTAATTGTAGAATGATAAGATTTGTTATACCATTCTATGCTTTGAAATACTTTTTCCGCTGTCGAAAGGCTTGGTTTTTCAATTTCTAGGACTCTAATTCTTTCGGATAGAGTATTATGAAATCTTTCGATATCTGAATTCCCAGTATGACTGTTTGGTTTTGTAAAATGAACTTCTATTTCTTCTTTCCTAAAAAAATCTTTTATGTTAATTGAGTTGAATTCATTATCTAATATTAACATTCTGGGTCTACCTTTGATAGAAAAGAATAATCTAAGCTTTTCTATAATAGTTATACTGTTTCTATCTTCTAGCTGAAATGCCATAGCAAATTTCGCAAATTTGTCTATAAAAGTAAGGAAGTAACATTTTTTATTTATGTATATATCCGCGTGAACTATTTCATTTATATCTGATGGTGTTTTCGTTAATTGAAATTTTGGTTTTAAAGGTTTTCTATCATATTTTGCTCTATTGCAAACGTCGCAATTATTTATATATTTTTGAATCAAAACTTTCAAATTTTTCCAGTATATTAGTTTTTTCAATTTTTCATAATTTTCGTTAATACCTGCATGGCCTGTTTCATTTTTATGATATTGAGCAATTTGTTTATAAACTTGTTCTTCATTTTTCATATCTTTAGCATGGAATTCACATCTAAAAAACTTTACATGTCTATTAAATATTTGAATAAGCTTTTGCTGAACTATATTGTACTGATTATCGGTTAAATAAGAAAAAATACCTACTTTTCCACTATTTATGTGCTTACGACAAAGATCTATGAAATTATTATTTTTATATCTTCTGCGCTAATAAAAATTTTCTTCGTGTTGCCTAGTTCTTCAGATTCCATAATTTTCTTGTTTGTTAAAATGATTTGTGTATTGAAGCGATTTACAATAGTGTGTAAAATTGGAAAATGATCATTTAGTTCCTCCTCTTGAGAGTGGATTGTAGCATTTGTGCTTATGTTGTCTTCTTCCAATGAATGAATCTCGCCTGTGTTACTATCTATTCTACTTAGAAAATCGGCTACGTTATTTTCCTTTCCTTTCACGTAATTTATATTAATATTGTATTCACCTAGTTTAATTAACCATCTTTGCAATCTTGGGTTAATGTCTTTTCCCTTGTTTTTTATTTGGAGCCACTTAAGTGGTTGGTGATCGGTTAAGAGATCGAATGCTCTGCCATAAATGTATGGTCTATAATATGTCACTGCCCAGACAATAGCTAGTAGTTCTTTTTCTGTAGTGGAATAACTTCTTTCGTGTTTGTTAAGTGTTCGACTAGCATAGCTTATAGGATGACTGTCCTGGGTTAATACTGCGCCAATTGCAAAGTCACTTGCATCAGTTGAAATGCCAAATTTTTTTGTTAAAGTCTGGATATTTCAATATTGGTGGGCTTACTAATAGATTTTTAAGTTTTTCAAAGGATGATATGTACTGAGGATCATGAGTGTTTATTTTAATATCCTTTTTTAAATATTTTGTTAAACCATGTGCTACTTTAGCGTAATCTCTTACAAATTTTCTATAATAACCTGTTATACCTAGGAATGATTTAATTTGCTTTGATGTAGTAGGCAACTTTAGTTTTTGTATGTTTTCGATTTTGCTTAAATTTGGTTGTATCCCTTCTGTTGTTAAAGTGTGACCTAGAAATTCAGTTGTTTTCATGAAAAATTTGCATTTATCTACCTGAATCTTTAAATTATGTTTTCTTAATGCTGAAAATATTTTGGTGATATTTTGGGTATGTTCTTCAATACTTGAACTAAAAATTAAGATGTCGTCTAAATAAACTACACATATCTTGTTGATATATTCCCTAAGAACTGAATTCATTAAACGTTGGAAAGTTGCTGGTGCATTCTTTAGTCCGAACGGCATTCTTATAAATTCAAAGTGTCCTTGGGGTGTAGAGAAAGCTGTTTTGGTCTATCTTCTTCTTTTATTAATACTTGATGAAAGCCTTTTGCAAGATCTAATGTTGTAAAATACTGAGCTCTTCCAAGTTTGCTGAGTATTGTTTCTATATGGGGTATTGGAAATTTGTCATCTATAGTGACTTCGTTTAGCTTCCTGTAGTCAATAACTATTCTCCATTTTTTCTTCATTGAATTGTCTTGCTTTTTCGGTACAATCCAAAGAGGCGAGTTGTACGGGGAATTACTTTCTTTAATTATACCTTGGCGCAACATCTCGTTCATCTGTCTAATAATTTCTTCTTCATGAATTAGGGAATATCTATAAATTTTATTATAAGTTGGTCTACTTGTTTTTGTAACTATTTCATGCTGAATTTCATGAGTATGAGAAAGGTTTTTACCATCTTGGAAAAATAAATCGCTATTTGCTTTTAGAATGTATTCTAATTTTTGCTTTTCTTCTTCATTCATGTCACTATTTGATAAAATATCTAGCAAATTCTCTTTACATTCTGTAAGTATATTAATATCTTCGTAATTGTAAGGGCATGAGTTTATAAATTTAATTTTATTGCCGTTTATTTCTACATACTCCTTTTCTAAGTTAATTATTGCTTTAATAGGTTTTAAAATATTTTGTCCTATTATTGCATCAAAGTTTTATTTTTTATGTTGGTTAGTTTCCAATGTATATAACTTTTTTCATTGAATTCGTTTGGGGTTGGGGTGACTAACTCTTTATTTAGGGAAAAATTTTCCTTAATGGTGCTAAAGTGTATTGGTTTATCAAGCTCAATGCATTCATAATCTTTTAACACATTATATTTCAATAATGATGTTGTAGACCCTGTGTCAATAAGACATTTAATTTTGGAATTTTATATGGTCACTTCTATTATCGGTAACGATTGTTTTGGGCTGGCAACCGAAAATTTGCTTGTTCTTGAACGTGATCTATTTCCATCGGTTCGGGGGGGTTTTGTCTCCTTTGGACTGAATTATATCTTCTAGACTGTTGTGAATTATTTTGCCTACTTTGTCCAAAGCTAAATTGTTGATAATTGTCATTTTGGTTAGAATTGTTACGAAATTCTCTCGGCTGATTTTGTCCAAATTGAAAATTATTGGAATTTTGCATATACTGGTTATTATTGAAATTGCCAAAATTGTGAGACAAAGAATTTCTATTTGAAAAATTTCTATAATTATTTCTTTTATAATTGTTTTGTCTTTTATCAAATTGTATTAGCAAACCTGTCTCTTGAAGAACGCTAAAAGCCTCTCTAATGGTGCTTATATTTCTACTAATCACTACACTGCTTAAGTTGGGGTGTATCCCATTTAAAATGTTTTTAGAATTAAACTTTCGTTGTTAATTGGGGAAAATTCTATAGGCTTTATCCTATCGAATTCATGTTTTAAATTTAGTTTATCTAAAATATCTTTTAAATTTTGGAAATATTGACTTACGTTATAGTTTCGTAGTACAATCGCCTGATTGTAAAGGGTGTGGTACGACTCCTTTACTCCAAAATTCTTTATGAGTTCTTCTCTCATTTGCTGCCATGTTGGTGTAGGTCCCAAAGGCCGGATGACACTTGCTGCTTCTCCTTTAATTTTTGTTTTGACGTGTCGCTGCGTTACAAATTCCAACATTGATGGGTTGGGGTTGAATAAAGGAAGGATCATGTCAACTTCCCTGATGAATGATGATAAATCTCTGCCGTCAAAGTCCATGATTCTTGAAGCTTCCTTCAAAATTTGCGATCCTGTCATCTGAAGTGGTTGCTGCTCGCCTGGATTCATTGCTGATGTATCCTCTTTTATTACAACTGAACTTGTTGTTGTTGCTTTGTATGGTGCACTTCGCTCTTTCTGCGTCTTCTGTGTGTGGGGCATTAATCTTTAATCCCACTCTTCCTGGTAATGTTGATGGGCGGAATGAAGCTATTCTTCGCCTTCACAAATTGTAGTCCTCGGAGTCGCTCTCCGACGTTCCAGATAACTTGTGTAGAAACTTAAATTTCTTAAACTTGGCTATCTGTGCCGACCGACTTATATATTTGTATATATAAGAGATCTTTTTAAAATGGGAGCTAATCTTAAGATTTGCTTCCCGTTGCTAAAGCTTACGAAACTTAAAACTTCAGTTTTTAGTATCGCTCAACTTTGCAGTTTGTTTTACCGACTGCGCCAGTTTTAGGTTTGTTCGAGCGGAGGAATAAAAATGCCAATGATGTTGTTTCTATGACATTATATTTTATTCTCTGATGTTTCAAGTTATGTTCTGCTTATATAACTACTAAAGTGATTACAATTTTCTTAATCTATTTCTTTGTTTTGTTTATTTTCTTATGAAATACAATATTTGTAAAATGTAATCTTATTTTCTATTGAATGCAAACAAACATGACTGTGGGGTTTACCCGATAATGTTTGGAGTTATCATTATAGTCAAACATAAGGACCAAAACATGTTTGTATACATTTGCATTATGTTCTTTATCTCTACTTGTTATCTTATATTTTTTGTAATGTTTACTTGTTTTTCTTTAATCTTTTATTTTGTCCAATTTATAGTATTTTGTTGTGTGGTGTCTGGTTGGGATGATAGTGTACACATAACTCGCATGAATCTGCATGTTCATACATTCATATATATGTACTTATATGTACATACATATATTTGTATACACTTCCGAACAAATAATGCACAAGCATGCAAGTTAAGTTCTTCTTTATTGAATTTCCAAAAGAAACTGATACATCTATATATATAAAAATGAATGCCATTTTTCGTTGTGACTTTATAACTCAAGAACGGGCTCACCTATCCAAACCTTTTTTTGGATTATTCAATAGATGGTTTGTGTTTTGAAATTTTAAGAATCGGATACCAGGGTCTCGAGAAATAGGCCAAAACGGGGACCCGGGTAACCCTAGGATGTGTTTGTACAATATGGGTAGAAAATGGAAGCTGTTGATGATTTCTATAGTATAGAGTATTTTTGATGCCGCTCCGTGACTAGAGTCTCGAGATATCGGCCAAAATGTTTCAAAAATTTCACCACACATATGTTACATTTTTTTTTATTTACCTACTTGGAAAGCTGAAAAGCGCTCAATGTATGGTGAAATTATTTTTAAAAACACACCAAAAACCCATTTGTTTGGTCAGATTCATCCCACTTAGCCAGCGGATTATCCGTTTTCATATTAACATACATACATCAATAATAGTTTAATCATTTACTAAACGATTTGTTACCTACTTAGCTACGCTCTTTCGCTCTTAAAATTTATGAACTTTCGTCTTAACTAGCATACTTATTATTCCCACCTACAAACTTTCTTGCATTATATTTATATCAACATGTAGGCATGTATGTAGCAGGCAGATCGACAAACAAGGTAGGGTTTGAAAAGGCATCGAACTATATTACGGTGCATTTATTTTGCATAGAGAAATACATGAATATTTTGTTTTTTGTAGGTATATGGAGCTTTGACTCTTAGCATTAAGAAAATTCAAATTAGGAGAATATATGACATTGGAGTGTAAACATCGCTGGAGCGTTTTCTTTGGCCCCACACGTTCAGTAGTGTCCGAAATTACCGCGATGCAAAATTATTAGTTATTATATTTTTTTTTTAATAATTATTGAAGTTTGTGTGAATTTGTGAAAAAAATAAATATAGCGCAAAGCGAATTTCCGAGCAAAACACGGTAAGTTTTGAACTGTTGAAGTGAATTACACGAATGTATGTGTTTCCTGATTTGAAAAAACATATGGTGTACCACTATTAATGTAGGCTTTTTTTTAATTTAGTTTATTATTTTTTAATTGAAAGAAAAATGTCACAACCCACACGAGGAAATATAGGTCGGCGGACGCGTCATGCAAATGCTACGGCATTACAAAGGCGATCACAGACTCCAGATGAACGAGCACAAGCTAATGCATCGCAGCGTAAACGTAATGCACGAAATAGAACTGTTGTACCTGAAATTATGCGTGCCGCTTTTAATTACAAGTCAGATTAATTACAGTATGTACGGATATATTGGAATAATGGACGCAATATGTCCACATTGTGATGCGGCTAAATTTCCAGGTGAAACGGTCGGCATGTGTTGTGCTAATGGCAAAGTGAGATTGCCACCATTAGAAACACCACCCGAACCATTGTCTTCATTAATTTTTGGGACTTCTGAAAATTCGAAGCACTTTTTGAGACATATTCAACAATATAATTCGGCATTTCAAATGACTTCTTTTGGTGCTACTAACATTATTAGAGATAATTTTATGCCGACGTTTAAGGTAAATACTTAAACAGGATTGTCCCAATCAATCTGAATCATAAAAGTATTCTATAGTTTTAAAAATTATATTATGCAACATATACCTAAAATTGCATACATGTTGCAGATTCAGGGCCACATTTACCATCAAGCTGTTTCGTTATTGCCATACCCCGACGCTGATTATCAATGTTTGCAAATTTATTTTATTGGTGATGAAAATCGTGAATTGGATCAACGTTCCGCAATTACTTTGAATACAAGACGAGAAATTATTTGTGGGCTACAAAGGTTTTTCCATCAGCATAAAGCATTAGTTCAATTGTTCAAAATTGCTCTCGATCGTATGCCCTCTGATCATCACGATATCGTAATAAGGGCTGATAGAACACCTTTTGGAGAGCATGAAAGGCGATTCAGTGCACCGACAATTGATGAGGTTGCAATTGTAATTCGTGGTGATCAGTTTCAATCGCGTGATATTATACTTCATCGTAGAAATGACCAATTGCAACGTGTTTCGGAACTTCATCGTAGTTACGACGCATTACAATACCCAATATTGCATTGGAAAGGTGACGATGGCTATAATATAAATATACCAATGATTGATCCACGAACAGGAAAATAATATTTTCAGTGTGTTGACATTTCATCATTTGTAGAAATTTCTTAAGTCACATTTTCCACTTATTTTAAGGTCTACATGTACAAAAAAAGTTAGTTCCATGAATTTTTATTCTTATCGATTGATGGTTCGTCCACAAGAACAAAATTATATCTTGAGATGTCGTAAACTATATCATCAGTACATCGTTGATATGTACGTCAAAATAGAAACAGAACGTCTTAATTTTATTCGTTTCAACCATGCAAAATTAAGGTCTGAACAATATATTCATTTGCAAGATGCGATAGCGGATGATGCTAATATTAATGACATCGGACGTTTAACTATATTGCCATCTTCGTATATTGGTAGCCCACGGAATATGAACGAATATGCACAAGACGCAATGTGTTATGTAAGAAAATACGGTCGACCGGATCTGTTCATTACATTTACATGTAATTCGCAGTGGGATGACATTAAAAACAATTTATTTGCAGGACAGTCGACAACCGATCGTCATGACATTACTGCGCGTGTTTTTCGGCAAAAATGTAAAGCAATTATGGATTTAATTACGAAATTATATGTATTTGGGGAGGTGCGTTGCCATATGTACTCCATTAAATGGCAGAAAAGGGGATTGGCGCACGCACATATACTAATTTGGCTGGTACATAAAGTAACTCCGGATCAAATCGATAACTTTATATGAGCTGAAATTCCTAATCCAATACCCAAGGCAATTTACTTCAGACACAATAACGGGCAATGACGGATATCCGTTGTATCGACGTAGATCACCTAATGATAATGGCAAAACGGCAACCATTAGAATGCATAACCAGGAAGTTGAAGTTGATAATCGTTGGGTGGTTCCGTATTGTCCATTATTATCGAAAATATTCAACGCTCATATAAATGTGGAATATTGTAATTCTGTCAAATCCATTAAATATATTTGCAAGTATGTAAATAAAGGGAGCGATATGGCTATATTCGGTTTTGCTGATGAGAATAGAAATTACTCAGTATCAAATGGGTCGCTATATTAGTATCAATGAAGCTGTCTGGAGGATTATGTCGTTTCCAATGCACGAAAGACATCCTGCGATTGTTCACTTCTTGAGAATGGCCAACGTGTTTATTTTAATGTAGCAAATTTATTGGAAAGAGCAGCGCAACCACCAGCAACTACGTTAACAGCTTTTTTTAAATTATGCGAAACTGATACATTTGCGATAACTTTGTTATATTTTCATAAGTGCCTCAGTATTACACATGGAATGTGTCTCCGAAAAAATTTCAAAGACGTAAACAAGGAACAGCAGTTCATGGGCATCCTGGCATTTTCCAAACAGATGCAATTGGCAGAATATATACAGTACATCCAAACAATGTTGAGTGTTTTTATTTGAGATTGTTATTAGTTAACGTGAATGGCCCAAAATCATTTCAAGAATTGAGAACAGTCAACGGTCATTTGTGTGAAACATACCGTGAAGCATGCCAACTTTTGCATTTGTTGAAGGATGACGCTCATTGCGATTCAACAATTCTTGATGCATCTATTTGGGCTCATCCTCAACAAATACGAATGCTGTTTGCCGTTATATTATCAACATAAATGCCATCAAATCCACTTGAATTATGGAACAAATATAAACATAATATTGCAGAAGATATTTTAATTCGTATGCGTCATCATGCAAGAAATCCTGATTTGTTGATAACTTTGGAAATGTACAACGAAGCTTTGATAATAATTGAAGATAGGTGTCTACGGATTGCAAATAAAACATTAGTACAATTGGGTATGACCGTACCAAATCGTGACATGCATAATTTGTTTGATCGTGAATTGCAACGTGAGCGGGAATTCAATTCTAATGATTTGCGTTTATTTGTACAATCGAATGTAACCAAAATGAATATTCAGCAAAAACATGTCTATAACACAATCATGCAAGCCATTTCCAATAATGCAGGTGGGTTATATTTCTTGGATGCACCTGGTGGTACAGGCAAAACGTTCGTTATATCACTGATTTTAGCCACTATTCGATCGGAACTGAAAATTACATTGGCACTTGCATCTTCGGGAATTGCTGCTACATTATTAGAAGGTGGTCGGACAGCATACTCTGCATTAAAATTGCCATTGAATATACAGGTGATTGAAACTCCAACTTGCAATATTTCAAGAAATTCTGCTATGGCAAAAGTTCTGCGATTAACGTCAATTATTTTATGGGATGAGTGTACAATGGCGAATAAAAAATTACTAGAAGCATTTAATCGAACAATGCAAGATTTACGTGATAACCAACAGCTTTTTAGTGATGCTTTGATATTACAGCCAGGGGATTTTCGACAAACATTGCCTGTCATTCCTCGGTCAACTCCTGCTGATGAAATAAATGACTGTTTGAAGTCATCAGTTCTGGAGATATGTACAAAAATTGACACTGAACATTAATATGCGTATTCACCTACAAAATGATCCAGCTGCCCATGAGTTTTCAGAACAATTGTTACAAATTGGTGATGGCAAAATACAAATCGACAGAACCAACCAATTACGAAATCGATAGATGAATTGATTGAATGTGTTTTTCCAAATATTCTTCAGAATTACAGAAACCATGATTGGTTGACAGAACGCGCCATCTTAGTACCGAAGAACATTCATATCAATGCATTAATTTTCAAATTCAAGCAAAACTCCCAGGCGTAGTTACGACATATAAATCAATTGACAGTGCTATGAATCAAGATGAGGCAATGAATTATCCAACTGAATTTTTGAATTCATTAGAACCGGCTGGTATGCCACCGCATTGCTTGAATCTGAAAGTGGGTTCTTTGATTATATTATTGCGAAATATTAATCCACCAAAACTGTGTAATGGCACCAGATTGGCAGTGAAAAATTTATTGTCAAATTTGATTGAAGCTACGATCTTAGAAGTTCGTTTAATACCGCGAATCCCTATGATTCCAACTGATATGCCATTTGAATTAAAACGATTACAATATCCTGTGCGTTTATCATTTGCGATGTCCATCAACAAAGCTCAAGGGCAAACACTTAACGTTTGTGGCGTGAATTTGGAGGAGTCGGTACCCCCAGCCGTTTGTTTATTCATGCTCAAAATGGAAAAAGAAAAATTATTGTTTATCCAAATGTTTTGGATTAATCTTATTGAAGTTGACATAAAGCCATAACGGCAGTGCATCTATATATACAAAAATGAATGCCATTTTTCGTTGTGACTTTATAACTCAAGAATAGCTAGCAAATAATTAAATACATATTTTTTTTTATAAATGAGTTTGATTTAATATTTCACTTCATACGTAGCGAAACACGTACCGGGCCGCTATAAACATTATATGTATTCATTGTATTGCTTTCAAAAAATCATAAAGTTCTGCTTATCTGTAACATCACATTCATTGACTGTTAGGCGGTACAAAGTTCGCCGGGTCAGCTAGTAGAATCTTAAAAATACCCTAAGCTAGCTGTGGTTCAACGGCAGCGGCGTCGGCAGAGTTTAACGGATGTTGAATGGTCAGCAGAATTGAAGTTGATTAGTGTTGTTGATATTATTATTTATTGATCAGCAATAATGTCGACCACTTTTGGGAGTTGCAGCGGATGTTTGTTTATGTTATTCAACTTTAACAACAACATTGTTGCAATGATTGTTGTTATGTTGAAATAAATATTTGTTGTGTCAACTTTTAAGTTATTGAACTTTAACAATTACATTGTAGCAATGAATATTGTTGAAATAAATATTTGTTGTATTAACTCTCCCTCCTCAAATTCCTACTTGTCCTCAAGTAGCTTTAAAAGTATGGTATGTTATTAAATTGTGGTTGGACTGATCTAGGAAAATTGTTCGTTTCACTCATGATTTCTGTCGGAACTTTTCCAATTTGTAGGATTAAGCTGTTGTCAATATCTTCGATTTCCGGGATATGGTCTGCATTACTGAAATCACACAGCGATTCTTTGCCCTCAACCAATTTAGAAATACATTTGGATTCTCTTAAGTTAATGGTTGTATCTTTTTTACAAATTTTTATATTGTTGGATATTTTACAGTTTTTTGGTACTTTTAACATAGAATTTTCGGACAAAAATATTTCATCTATTTCTAAGTGAACTATTAGTTTATTTCTTACAACTGGTTTTATTAATACATATATTTTGATAATTTGTTGCTTCTAATTCTGGGATTTTTACAATGTAAACAATAGCTGTTTTATTATGTAAGACTGATACTTCAGCGAACTCTAACATTTCTTCGACTGATAGAGTTGTTATATTATTTTTTTGAAATATTTTGTGGACTTCTTGTAATTCTATTTCGTTTAAAAGTAAGGATATTTATTATATTTTGTTTTGCCCATTGAGTTGCATATTTGACATTTATTATTTCTTCTTTGATTAGTCTTACTTGATTTTGGAAACTTATTGCTATTTCATTATTAAACAAATTATCTTTCTTTATTGCATTTTTTAACATATTTGAAATTGTAGTTAAGTCATTAATTCTATTGTGTAGTTGTTTATTTATAATGGTCTGGTTGTTATTGTTTGCATTAAGGCTATTTAGATTATTTTGTATTATTAATAGATCATCATGATCTGGATTTCCTGCAACATATTTCCAGGCTGATCCAATCCAATTTTTTGATCTAGTTTGGCGGTCTTGCAAAGTGAGTGTATTTAATGCAGTGAGTGATTGTACTATTTCGTGAGTTAGAGTATGAAAGAGATAGCTTGTTTTAAGATCTTTAATGGTATGTTCACGAATTTTTAATTTTTAGAAGTTCAATTTCTATTTGCTGAAGATCTATAACAGTGAATTATAAAAGGTTAGAAATAATTTTTTTTTTTTTTTTGTTTTTTAATGTTAGACATTTGACTAACTAAACATTTTTGATGTTACTTTTATGAACAACTCTCCCATTTGCTGTAATAATTATTGTGTGTTTTTACAATTTCTTTTTTATATCGTGATGAAAGTTTAGATCCTAATCTGCTATTTTGCTTAACAAATATTGTCTGCCCTGGTGTCTAAGTTTTAATTTTTTTATGGTCCTTGTTATGGATTTCTACCTTCATTTGAGTAAATCTGATTTTAAAGGATCTTAAATTTTCCGTATACAGTCTTTGAATCTGTCCCATTATGTCTTCTGTCGTGTAGATTCCATATGTTACTGAAGGGTTTGGTACTTTCTCAATATTTTCATTAGATCATCATCAGAATAAGTTGGTTGAAAAACATTGTGTCTATGGAATGTAGGAAATGGAATGGTAAACTTATAGTCAGGAGGATGTTCTTTGTAAATAAAAATTTGGTTTTAAAAACGTTTATCGGTACCTCAATACTGGGGATAAGATTATGAGAAGAGCTTTGAGCACTGTGTTGGGTTTCTGTTATTGAATTAATTTCATATTGTTTTGGTACTCGAGACAATGCATCGGCTACAATATTTTCTTTTCCTAGTTTATAGAGTAATTCCTTATTGTACTCATCCAGGTATGACTTCAATCTTTTAATCGCTATTCCACCTTTTTTCCAATTACAATTATATGTAAGTGGCTCGTGATCTGTACTTGTGCGTATTTCGGCTTCAACGTTAGTGGTATAGGTCAGTTTGTCATCGGGTTTTGGAAACAAATTTGGGCATTTTTTAATCAAATGATTTAATTTTTTTCGTTGATAATTTGCGAGATGATCTAATTTGGGTATAATTGCATTTACTGATTCAAAATTTTTCTCTTTTATGGAAATACTCATGCCGTTTCTAAGGAACAATTTACCTCTTTCGGTGTCAATAATTGCACCAAGTTCCTTCAAACTGTCATTTCCTAATATTCCGTCAAATGTTCTGAGTGTGGGTGATAAAAAGAATTTAACTATTGATTTTGGATCATTAAACAAATTAGCCATTTTGTAATGGGTTATTTTTATTTTACCTCCTACGGATACTGCACTAATTGGGGTTTCATTCTGTAGTGGATTCTGAACAAATTTTGGCTGAATATAATTTCTATTGGATCCGGTATCAATTAGTATTTTAAGCATTTGTCCGCTACTCACCTTACATTCGAAATATGGAAGTGAGGAGTCAGTTATTTCTAAAAAATTAATATAAATAGAATCGGTTTGCTGTTCTTGGTCACTATTTTCAATAACTTCGGTATAGTCGCTAAGTGTTTCATCGTAATCTGTTTGTTCTTCTTGTTCTGAGATAGTTTCTTCATCTTCGCTAAGGACAATAACATCGTCAATGTCTAAAAAATTCAGATAAGTAGAATCGGATTGCTGTTCTTGGTCACAATTTTCAATAACTTCGGTATAGTTACTTAGTGTTTCATCGAAATGTGTCTGTTCTTCTTGTTCTGAGATAGTCTGCTGATAATCAGCCATAGTTGGTACTGATTCTTCTGTACCTGTTTCTTGATAAGTGTCTGTCTGAATATTAAAATTCCTTTGTCGTTTGGCTATCTCGACAGTGGGCATGGGTGGTCTTTTACCTAAATCAAATTGTGGTCGGTTCATGTAGTTAATCTGCTTAGTTTGGATACTTCTGTCAATGTCCATCGGTTCAGGTCGTGGTTGTGGTTTGGCAACCATAGGACGAGGTGGTTGGTATAATGGTCGTTGTATGTTATGGTTCTGTGCAAATTGGTTACCTATATTAGTAAAATATGGCCTTTGTTGTGGTTGTTCGAAAAAATTATTTAATTGTCTGGGATTCATAGTTGGGTTTTGCGGTGTGTTAATTCTAGGTGGAAGAAATGGTCTAGCTTGAAAATATGAAAAATGAGGTGTCGGAACTTGGCGTGGTACTAACGTTGGTCTATTGGGTTGATTTCTAAATATATTTTGTTGTCCTCTATTTGACGCATGATTGGTACGGTATGCTTGATTTTCCAGTTTCAAACATAAATGCAATGCAGTTGGCAAATCAGCAGGCTCCTTCATGCCGAGAAGACGTGAAAGGTCTCCACGTATTCCGCGAATAAAGGTATCAAGAGCCTTATCCCTGTACAACTTGGTCATTAATTGTTCTGATTCCCTGCCTAGTTCCATACAGCCTATCTTGTTGAGGATCAACGATAAATGTTTATAGACGGCCTGACGGAATTCTTCAACAGACTGGTAAGCACCTTGTGCTATGGTGGTCATTTGGTACTCTAATGTACTCAAGTCCCTTTTGTCTGCGTAGTGTAGCGTAAGGCATTTGGAGATGGCACCCCAATTTAAAGGTACGTTGTACGATTCTAACGCAGTGTCTGCGTTACCAGTTATTTTATTGCGAATGGTATACAAAATACCAAAGTATTTTGGCGTACCAACTGTGTGTTCGTAAGTTCTTAAAATTCTGTCTACACTTTTTTTCCATGAGCCAAACTCAGCTGGGTCACCGGAAAATTCTCTTAAACTTTTTACTATGTCTGTCACTTTGTCTAGTTCTCCTAAATTACCTAGGTGCTCTTGGTCAATTCCTTGACTCTCTACATTAGTAAAATCAAATGTTTGATTTTGAGTTTGTTGTAATAAAATCGGTAATTGTTCATATAACACTTGCCGAATGGCATTTGTTAAGTCGCTAGGTTGGGTCATATTTCTGTTTTTTTGAAATGTCGCTTGTCTTTGTCGTTGGTGGGGATTTTCTTCAATATCAATTAATGGGGGTCTAACTAAATTATTTGGATTAGCCATCCGTTTTATCAAAATTAAATTTTGTATTATTAACTTAATTGGAGTATTTTACTACCATAAGTTTTTCTTGATTCGCCTTAATTAATCAATATCATTATTTTAATTTATTATTATTGTTTTTGAAAACCAGTAGCTGGTTTTACCCTTTTATCCTGGAGGGTCCTTTGGGTAGGAATCGCAGAATTGGGTTAAATTATACTACTTTTGCGTACAAAACTTCGTAAATTAATTGTTTGCAAAAGTAGGAGTAATTATTTTATTATAGCTTTACGCCTTTTTTAGAAATATGTTATTTATAATTTGAATTGCTTCCAAATTCCAATTAGATATATTTTTTTAAATAATTTCCACTTTGCTTAATTATAGACTTTAAAAATTTCCACATAATATTCACTTTATAATTTTTCAATATCTTCCACTTTACTTAATTATATACTTTAATTTTTATAGAGAATTTCAAAATTTTCAGATAATATTCACTTTAAAATTTTAATTTCTGTTTTAATATAATAATAAGATTTTAAAAATGTTAAATTTTCACACTTAATTTTTACTTAAATCTAACTTACATTGCTATTTTTTTTTTGGTGTGGCTGCCCTTCCTGGTAGTCCGGATCTCTCCCGTTTGGTTTTCTTGTCCCTACTAGGGATCCTGCAACGTACTCTTGAATAGAAGGTGTCCTGCGGGTTTGCCTTATAAGACTTGTAGTCCACCGATGTTGTCCAACAAGGTCTACTTTTAAGTTTTTATCCTCGTTGGTCCCTGCTCGGGCGCCAGTTAAGTTCTTCTTTATTGAATTTCCAAAAGAAACTGATACATAGAATCTTATACTATGTTCGGACCGACATTGAAAACATTTTGAAAACACATTTGTATGTTGTGGAATCTAAGTCGTTCGGACCGACAATGTGTGTTTTCGATGGGTTTTCACTGACAACTATCAATAGCGGCATTCTCTTGCTCTTGCAAGATTGCACAATGACACAAAATGCAAAAATCCTATACCGAAATATGCAAGGCCAAGAGAGCACCCATTGCAGAATATAATGATATATGACGGCACGAAAATAAACATGGGTTTTGGTCTGACATATTTTACAGCCATTGCAAATAATTTTCTCCATTATTGTTGTTGTGCCGTTGCACCAAGAAGAAAATTCTGCAATTTCTGCACCGTGCAAAGTTGTGCAAGAGCAAGAGAATCCCCCTAATATGAGAATATCAAGTGACAGCTGTATTTGAATATGGAATGTAAACAAATATCAAGTGGCAATTTTGGTCCGGCAAAATATGTCTTCCAAAAACATCGATTAAACTAGAGCAGGCAGCGATTATAATGAGTGGAATGTAAGTTTTCAAGTAGTTTTCAGCGAAAACTGTGTTTTCGTTTGACGTATTTTACATGGACGAAAACACAAGTTTTCGTGCGAAAACCAGTTTTTCCCACGAAAACATGTTTTCGTTGTCGGTCCGAACATAGTATTAAAAATACCCTAAGCTAGCTGTGGTTCAACGGCAGCGGCGTCGGCAGAGTTTAACGGATGTTGAATGGTCAGCAGAATTGAAGTTGATTATTGTTGTTGATATTATTATTTATTGATCAGCAATAATGTCGACCACTTTTGGGAGTTGCAGCGGATGTTTGCTTATGTTATTCAACTTTAACAACAACATTGTTGCAATGATTGTTGTTATGTTGAAATAAATATTTGTTGTATTAACTTGCATGCATACATATGCGTACACATGTGAATATGTCACCAACAAAAAATTGGTTGACCGTGACAACGGAGATGCGAAAGAAGCGTGCGACAATTGTTATTATGAATGTATGTACATTTGTATATGGCTCGCATTTGCTTTTGTAAACATACAGACAAATGTGCCAAAGAAATAATATACATATGTACATAGGCATGTGGAGCATGAGGTTTTTTTTCGTTACGGAATTTCTGGATTCGGTCTCCGCGCTCAAGGCCCGCGATAGAGGCTATGCAATAGCTTAAAATTGAAGCATTGTTTTACAAAAACAACAATTGCTCAAATTGCAGAAGCATCAAAAGTCAATTTGGCAGCCGAATTGGCGAAGCCCAAATGTAGTAAATTTTACAACAAAAACGATTTCACTCATAAACGCAAGCGCAAATTCTACAATCGACCTCGCTTCATTCATAAAAACAGACGCCGTAACATCTCTCCGGGCATGCCTTTGCCAACAAGCGTCTTTCCGCGACGATGGCAATTTTTCCTAGCGCCTTTGTGGTATGCAACATTTTTCGTCACCGCAATTTGTTTTTCACGCCACACAGCGCCACCTGTGTGCGACATTTTGAGCGTTAGGTATTTCCGTTACGGAATTTTTAAATTCGGTCCCCGCGCTCAGAAGCCCGCGATAGAAGCTATGCAATAGCTTAACAAAATAAATTCTTATACATCTATTAAACATATATAAATAAGAAATTTAACCATATTTTTGTGAGTATTGCTATATATGCTGTTTCAAGAATCTCACAAATATATATAAAAAAAAACAAACCCGAAAAATAAGGATTATAGAAAAGAGTAGATAGAAATAAAGAATTTTTAAGCGAACAAGATAAGTTCACAATTTTGCAAAATGACAGTCAATAATTTTACTGTAGACTATATAGCTAGATTAATCGCTACACAAACCGCAAATTTAAGAACTGAGATAGCTCAGTTGAGTAATAGAATTAAAACTCTAACAAATCCGGCACATGTAACTGAGTATGAAACTCAAGAAATTAATGATTCCATAACATGTGACGAAAATTTAGACATAATAAAGTGTTTGCCAGAATTCTCAGTGTTGATCGTAGCGAAGTAAATTAGCGTAGAGTTCTAACGCGACGCAGTGAAGAAAGTCGCATCATCCTCAAAGTGCCTTTGGTTTTAAACATAATATTTTGTATTTATTTACTTTTAGGCGGGTATGGCTAGGAGTTATATTTTGCGGGTTTATCCGACTTATTATTATAGCAAAAAGGTGTATGCGTTGGTTGCTTTTATTAATTTTATTTACGGTTATTTACATTTTTTTATTTTATTCATTTGGTATACCGGTAATGTATTCTTTGCCTTTTCTGAAATGGTTTGCATTTTATTTATTCTTTGCAGGATAGTATCTCCAAGCCTGGCTCAGATATGGCCAGAATGGGTACTCCTTAGCCCTGGAGTTAGGACTGTGACAATAGAGGGATCTTGCGAGGGAGAGGCCGTGAATAGAGAACGGCTTCGATTCGTGGAGTAGATAATTCTTTATACTTAATTTGAAGCTTTGTATAGTTGATTCCCATTAATCACCAATGTGAGGAGCGCTTATGTAGATGCGACCTTTTGGATCATTTTATGAGGAGTAATAATAATGTGTGTATGCACTAATTTGGCAAGTAGTAGTCCGCCATAGCTCTATGATTTTTTTTCGAAATTTGTTTCCTTTTGTTTTTGTCATTATTGGCGAAAGCCATTCTGCGGGGTCGAAAAATACCATATACTTGAGTTTTTAATATTGTTACATTGAATTCTGACTTTGGTTTTTCTACCTTTATGTGAGGTATTAGAAAATTGTGGCTATATTGGTTGTCGTACGCCATACAACCATTATTTGATCGAGTAGTTGTGGCTTTAGAGAAGTGCTCACAATACTGATCTTTTATAATTTTGTTTGTTATTGGAAGTTTCCTTAATTTCGTATTTGTACTCAACTTTAGTTGGTATGGTGGAAACTGGTTCTGCAACTAGTCCATTTTGTATTTCGCTGTGCAGCGTTTGCATTTTTTGTACCTTTGAGCAACATGGTGTCTCTTGGCAATTTTTAGAGTTTTGCGTTTCGGGATTTGCTTTTGCAATTAAACGTTTGGTTTTTTTAATATGCGCCATTTTTTTGGTGTGATAGGGGATATGTGCTATAATGAAACATTGTATGGTGTCTTTTATGACAGTATAAGCATTTAAATTGGCTTTTGCAATTTGTAAATGTATGCGCATATGACAGGCAACTTGTGCAAAGTCTTTTTGACCTGACAAAGTTGTTCCTTTCGTTAATGTTTAATTTTTTAAACTTCTCGCAAGTTTAAAGCTTATGCCCTCTTGTGCATAGTTCGCATGACGTTTGTTTTTTTTGTTCGGATGTGAACGATTGTGTTTTGTTAAAAATTTTGTTTGATTTGTTTTTGCTTCTAGTTTGGTGTCTATTTAAGCTTCCATTTTGGTCGTGTTTGTTCTTAGTTTTGATTATTTTTTCTTCTACCCTTTCCGCGATTTCAGATTGGGTGGTGAGAAAATCTTTCATTTGTTGCCACGTTGGGCACTTTTTCCGTGATGAGAGCGATTGCTCCCATTGGAGTAACGACTTTTCTGGTAATGCGGCGGTGCAAATGTTTACCAGAATTGGGTCCCAGCTGTCTGTGGGAATATTTAGTGTCGATAGAATCGACAAGCAATTTGAAACAGTGGATTCTAGTTTGATGAATTCAACATTTGTTCATTTCTTAACTTTTGGCAAGTTCATTAGTGTCGTTACTTGTTTATCGACCAGTATTCTTTCATTTTCGTATCTTGCTTTTAGAGCTTCTCAAGCTAAATTGAAATTATCGTCATTAAGAGCGAACTGTTTTACTATCACGCCTGCTTGACCCTTTGTCTTGTATCGGAGGTGATACAATTTTTGTGCTTTTTATAGTTCTGGATGGTTGATGTAAACGGCTGTGAACATGTCCCGGAAGGACGGCCATTCTTCATAACCTCCATAGAATGTTTCTGTGTCACATGCGGGCACCTCGAGGTGGATGCCTGAACTTGCCTCTTGACTGTCTATTTGTGGCAGCTCTACTCTCGGATAAGGAGTAGGTGTGCTTGCTTTTATTAGCTTTAATTGATCGGAGATCATAGCTTTTGTTTCTTCGTACTGGTCTAAGCAGTTTTCGTATATTGCGTAAGCCGATTGTTTCAAATTTTGTGATAGGTCTGAATCGTCAGATTCTATTATGGCGTCATGAGCCGCTGGAGCCGAGTCCAGAAATTTTTAAGATTTTGACCTTTCATTTCTAATAACGATTCAGAGTTTTCTTGAATCGGTGAAGAGGCAAATCTAGCGCAGTATCTTAATATACTGTCACTTTGTGAAATATGAAAATTGAACAACCTGTTTTGAGCGTGTAGCTCCTGCAGGTGTATTTTGATTTGTGTTATTATGAACCATTTCTATTTATTTGCAAAATAATAATATTTATTTATTTTATTTTAGTTTTAAGTTTGCAAATATCAGTATTTTTAATTTATAAACACCTTTTACGTCCGTATGTTTGTATTTGGGTACACCCTAATACTTGGACTTGTATGTATGTATGTATGTGCTTATGAAGGTACTTATGTTTTGTGCAATTGAGAGCTCGCTGAAGAGATCAATGCGCTATTTACATAAGTATGCACGAATTGTTTGTGTGTTTATGAGTATGGTTTTCTTAAGCAATTGAGAGCTCGTTAGAGAGATCAATTTGCTTTTTGTACCCAATCCTGCTTGTTTTTGTTTGTCAAAGAACAAGAGGTATTGCCGGATAATTGCCAATGTGGACTTTGAATATGTGGAGATTTCGTTTAGTGTCACAGGCAGATCCTTTGCCGTATGTTTGTATATAAATGTTTTTATGTTTTCCTTGAAAAAGTGAGAGAGAGATTGAAAATTTATATATGTATGTACATATATATATATGCAGATGTAATATATTTATTTTTTTTTCAGTTTTTGTTGTATGCAATCGAGCCTAATCCTTTATGAAGTATAAGGAGGACTGCCGGAATTATGTTAGAATTAAATATTTGATTTTTTTTTTATAATTTGGTGTGTTTTAAGAACACAAAGTTATTATTAATGTTTTTTTTTTGATAAATTTTTGATATCCGTAAAATTTTATTTTTAGGCATCGCACCTTCTGTTGATTTCTTTCTTGTTTATTAAGTACATATATGTACAGGGTTCTCATTTACTACTCCGTAGCAGCAAAATTTCTAAAATTGTTGCTATGCTATCGCTACCGCTCTCACTTTGTCGGGAGCCACAGCATAGCCTTAGCATAACAATGTGAAGTATGTGCTCTACTCTGCTCCGAGTTTTGTTAGGTAAAAAACTATAGCTGGAGCGGGAGCAAAAAATTAAATTCTGCGCTATGCTCTGGCGTAGCGGTAGCAAAAAATTGGGAGCGGTAGCACAGCAGAGCTAATGAAAATTTTCATGTGCTACAGCTCCCGCATGTGTTTGTCGTTTTTTTTTTTCTTTTTTGCTATTTTCTGTCATAATATTTGAATTAATTGAATAATTCAAACAAAAAAATTGGCACTTGTTGCGTCAAGTGACTTTATAAATCTAAAATCAAATATTTTAAGAAATATATATGAATAAAGTGAATTAGATAATAATTGAATAAATTATAAAATTTTTTTTATTATGTAAAATATTTACCATTTTTATATTACCAAGAACATCATCTATTCCAAATGTATTACAATACTCAATTACTATGAATTTTCGAAATTAATTTTAACTACATATACTTTACCCCTTTTTATATACATTAGGGTGTTTTTTATTTTTTTGAATTATTAATTTTGTTCGGTCCCCTCACGAAATTTCCTTGGAAATACCCTAAAAAAAATTCCCTGAAAATTTTAGCCCTACATATTAACATTAAGAACTGGACCGAGGCATGTAAAAATTTTCCATAGAAAATACACTACAATCTTGGTTTTTTATCTTTAAATTCCTACAGATCAGAGGCATTTTATGGCATCGCTTTGACTTTAGACGCTGTAGCTCTTGTCAGTTATACAAAAAAATGCGAATTTCGTAGAAAAATCAGGTTTAGATACCTGGCCTTTATCTTTTGGAATACACGTGGTTAATATTCATCTACTGATTACCAGTACCAGTTTTATTCCATTGCACTGCGTATTTAAATCAATTAATCAATTTAAAATTGTACGCATATACATACTTCAATGTATATTGCAAAGAATCGAAAAGATTTCTGTATATCTAAAATTATAATAAACCTTTTTATCAACACTTCAATTATTCCGCTATATCTTTATGTTAGATATCCCGTTTGGTTTGTTATGAATGCATTTGCGTCCTTCACCAATAATCTAGCAAAGTATCCGCAGTGCCTTAACGATGAAAACTTCAATGCCATTTTTTGTTGTGATATTAAATATATCGGACGGGTTCGTCTTAAAAGAAAACTACCTGGTTAAGGAGCAAAATCAGTATAACCCATATACTAAGCATGTTTGGATATGAAAATTTTTACTTATTTCTTTCTATTTTTGAATTACTAAAATTTTCAAATGATTCTTACATAAATTTTGAACAAATGCTTACGATATGAAATATAATTTTTGTATTTATGAGCTGTATTGAATTTTAACATAAAGAGATAAAATGTATCCTATGTCCTTACCCTGCTTCTAAGCTACCTTCCCACCAATTTTAAGCCAAATCGGTTCAGCCATTCTTGAGTTATAAGCGACTTTCTTTTATATACCAACTTGTACCATACTTGTAAATGACAATAGCAAAAAAGAAAAAAAAAACAACAAACACATGCGGGAGCTGTAGCACATCAAAATTTTCATTAGCTCTGCTGTTCTACCGCTCCCAATTTTTTGCTACCGCTACGCCAGAGCATAGCGCAGAATTTAATTTTTTGCTCCCGCTCCAGCTATAGTTTTTTACCTAACAAAACTCGGAGCAGAGTAAAGCACATACTTTACATTGTTATGCTAAGGCTATGCTGTGACCGAAAGCATGTTCACTTTTGTATCGAAGGTTTCATCTACCGTTTTTACATAAATAATTAATTGGTTCACATCGGATATATCTGTACTCTCGTCAATACATATGGAAAAATACTTGCTTTCTTGCACCCTTCTCATAGTCATATTATAAATATGTCGGCCTATTACTTCAGTGCGTCGAGTTATAGTTGCCCGTGATAGAGGTATTGTACTGATAGCAGCGAAATCTTCCTGACCTATAGTATTGAAATAATGAAAAACCTTTTGACACATATCTTTAAAAAAAACTCCGTCCTCGAATGGTCTTCCCTGCTTTGCCAGCTCTAAAGCAACAGCAAAACTAGTCTTTCGTTGAGCATAACGAACGCTTTAGTTTTCCCCAATGAATAGTTAATGAATTTCTCATAAAACGGTGTTTTTAGTTGGCATATAAATAATTCTATAGAAATGCCCGTTACCGATTCATAAATAGAATGGTTTCCGCTATAATGCCTTTTAACATAGTACTCCCTATTTCGTTTAGTTATGTGTTTACAAACTAAACACTCAGCATTGCCGAAAAAGTTTTCGGAAAACAAAAACTTGTTTTCCCACTCAATATTAAACATAGTAAAATTGTTAATCAGCGCGCACATACAAATTACATGCGTAGCAGTCAACAGTCGTTGATCAAGTGATTTTCAAATGCACATTAATTTTCCACAATGTGTAGAGAGCGCTTGACTAATACGTGTGAGCGAATCTGTGAGAGAGCAATAAAGTCGGCCGCCCGCGGGCTAGGTAAAGCGCTTCACTGATATAAATGTACTTAGCAAACTTTTCCTTTTGTCTTCACTTTATACATATTTATATTATAGCGCATTACATACAGACCAGGCACATATACAAAGAGTGCATACGAGGGCATACGAATAAGTCCGCAAACAAAAAAAATTATATATATAATATACAGTAGTGGACAGTGAAATCCGGACAACCCGTCGGTTTGTATTTAAAGCTCGATTGTTACCGACAAGTGTAATTTTTTGCGGAAAGGTTTATTCTTTCACTTAAATTTCTGTACACGTTTTATAACAACTTTTAGTTTTATTTTTCAATAGTTTCAAAGTTTATTTCGTGCTCGTGCTTAGTTAAAGCTTAAATATGCCAAATTTAAAAAAATATTGTCCGAATTGCAGAAAAGTAATATTTTGATTTTCCGAAAATAAAATCTGACCATTCGGGAAATTAGTGATAGAGTTGGCTTCAGCAAGTCTTCCATCGGAAAATTTCTAAAAAATGTCGATAAAACCAGGTCTCTTAAAAGAAAAAACTGGCTCTGGAGCGGAGAAGAAAACAAGTTCAAGGAAGATCGGATGATACGTTCTATCAGCATGAGGGATCGCTTCAAAACTGCCGAGTTCATTAAAGTGGAGTTATTTGAAGATGTCGGTATGGAAATTAGCGCAAGAACTGTTCGTCGAAGGCTTCAAGGGGTTGGTTTGAACGCTCGTCGGGCCGCCAAAAAACCACTTTTAACCTCAAAAATGCGTCAAAACCGTTTACGATGGGCAAAAGAAAATCAAAATTGGACTCAATTTGATTGCCGAAATGTTTTCTTTTCAGATGAGTCCAAATTTAACATTTTTTGCAGCGACGGTATGTCCAGCGTGGGAGGGAGAACTGGTGAGCAGTTCAAGGACGAATGTGTTCAAAAACTGTTAAGCAGGGAGGCAGCTGAATGGTCTAGAGTTGCTTTTCTTACTATGGCCTTGGGCAACTAGCCCTAATAGAAGGAACCGTCAATAGGAATAAATATCAGGAGATACTTGAAACCAATTTAATACCTTCAATAAAAAAACACTTTTCACGGATGTCCTTATTTTTCAGGATGACTCTGCGCCCTGCCATCGTACCTGTTGGGTCACCTAACGTTACACCCTATTAGTTATTAAGTTATTTTAAGTTTAATCACTCATATATAAGAGCGCAGACTCAATTGTACTAACAAACTAAGGTATTATTAATTGTACGTGCATAATGCTCCCACACAACTCATTTGTATATGCACACGTATGCTTGTTTACATATGTTTGCAGCAACATAACAGCGAGAATTTTTGTCACTCCTTTTGTGTGAATCTTTCGCTTGTGCATGCATATGGACATCCATCGAAAATATTAGCATAAGTCTAATCATTGTAGTTAATTACATTTTTTACATTAAATAATTTAGTCTACGGCTGACCACCAAGGCGACACGTTTGATTTCCTCGTTCTTCTTTCAATTTAATTACATAGCCCAAATTCTCATATAAGTCATTGTTGTTTCGTTGAACTAACGCGGTTGGGAAAAACTTTTCCTGATCCTACATTTTTTGGCGCCCAACGTGGGGCTAGTGTTTTAAATTGATTTAGAAGTTTCGGATGAATTAAATAAAGTGTAATTTAATTTAATAAAGAAATTTGTACCCGGCTATCTAACATAAGTCTTTCGTGATTCGAATTCTTGGTGGTCATCAAAAGGCTCGCGCATAATAATCATCGTCATCATTATCGCTGGAGGATCGCATCGTTGTACAACTTAGTTGGACATTTCTTCGCAATAAGTTGCAGAGGCTTGGACACCGCATTGCTCAGAATTGAACGCCGTCGCTTCTGCCATCGTTGCTGTTCGCTGCCACTGCGAACGTTTGTCGTCTCTTCTACTCTCGCACTACACTGCAAATACTTGATTCGCTGTCGCTGCTACTGCTCGCTGCTCCTCTTCGCTGCTTAGCTATCAATATCGCTGATACGCTAATACGTCGCTTGTATGTGATCACGCATCACATTGCATCGCTGCCGCTGCCGCTGCATTTGCAATTCTTTCGTCGCTTTTATTTGGTCACACCACCGCTATCGCTTACTCGCATTTCGCTGCAATTTCCAACATATATATATATTTATACCCAACGAACCATTCGAACGGGATTCTGGATTCAAAGCAATCTAATCGCAAGTATAAAACTATTTATATTATACTCATTCGTCGTTATATCGCAAACTTTATATCGTTTTCTAACAAACGTACAATTTATTTTTGGAATTTTTTCGTAAATTGTTGAACATTTTCAACATGTCTTTGGAAGAGCTCAAACAACAACGAGCTAATATTAAGAAAAATATTTCTCGCATAAAAAACATTGTCGAGGCCAGTCTACGGCCAGGTGCTAAAATACTTTCAGTAGCCGAATACAGATGCCGACTTGGTATTCTGGAATCTTATTTCAAAAATGTGTTGTCTACACAGACTGAAATTGAAAGGATAGATCCTGAGGAATGCGGTCGCATGGATCTTGAAGAGCTGTATATAACCACAAAGTTAATTATTCAGTCTCAAGTTACTGAGGATTCCAACACCACACTCTCAGACACCACTTGCGTAATGCAGGCAGGATCGAAGCTGCCCAAACTCAAACTTCCTACATTCACCGGCAAGTACTCTGAATATCAAAACTTCATAACTTCCTTTCAGCAAATTATTGATCGAGAATATAGCTTATCTAACATAGAGAAATTTAATCATCTACGCAATTGTCTCAATGGACCGGCATTAGAAACTATTGACGCCTTTCAAGTTTCCAATGAAAACTATTTGAAGGCATTGGAAAGACTCAAAACTCGATATGACAACCCAACTCTCATACTTTTAGAAAATATTTCCTCTTTATTTGAGCTTTCGCCTATTTCGAAGCCTAAAGGCGGTCAGTTGACAAGTTTAATTGATAAGACATCTGCCATTTACGGCTCGTTATTGTCATTGGGAACTGAAAGCCAAATTTCACAAGCTATGCTTATTTATTTAGTTTTACAGAAGGCAGATGAAGAAACCAATCGCAAATGGTAGGAGTCTCTGGACTTTAAAACTTTGCCGAGTTGGGAAAATTGCACCCACATTTTGGAGAGACATTGCCAATACCTCGACTCAATTGATAACGCTCACACCGTTGGATTTGTACACCAAAGCACTACCAACACGCATAAAGTAAAACCTTCACGTAAAGGCTATTCGTTTTCTTGTTCCAGCACTTGTTATTCGGTGTGTTCCAGCAACAATCATAAAATACACAACTGCGACCGTTTTAAGGCACTTAGTGTGTCGCAACGCTTTGACCATGCAAAAAAGATGGGTCTCTGTATTAACTGCTTATCAAGGGGACATCAGTTATCGAACTGCGCATCAACTCATAAGTGTAAGATTTGTAATCGTCAACACCATACCTTGTTACATCGTAGAAATTCGCCAGATTCGTCAAATTCTACAATTCGTCATCGTTTGACAACATCATCCTCGCCACAGCAGAGGTTCTAGTTCGCGACGTTTCCGGAAGCTATCATCTTGGCCGAGCTTTGCTGGATTCATGCTCACAAGTAAATTTCATAACTGAAGAATTTTCACAAAAACTGATGATTCCACGTAGCAAACACAACATAGAGACTGAAAGTAGTGGTAAGTCCTATACCAATATCAAGTATAAAACTTCCACAAATATTAAGTCGCAAGCAACAAGCTTGGAGTTACCTCTCGATTTTTGCATTACGTCGCACATCGCCTATCATACAGAACCGGAGATAGATACATTTACTTGGCATATTCCTCCAAATATTATACTTGCTGATCATCAATTTAATAAATCGAGGAAAATTGATTTACTCTTGGGGACAGAGAGCTTCTTTAGTTTACTTTCTGTAGGACAAATTAAACTTGGTAATATTCTTCCGATTTTACAGAAAACGTTATTAGGATGGGTCGTTTCGGGACGCTATCGAGCAAGCACTAACGCGCTTAATGCCAAATGCTTGTTTGCTTGTGAGGAGTCTATAGATTTAAAGTTGGAAAAATTGTGGCAAATTGAAGAAATTACAACAAAGCCGAACGTGTGGACACTTGAACAGCACAGCTGTGAAAGATTATATAATGACACCGTTTCTCGAAGTCCTAACGGTAGGATCATAGTGAACATACCGTTCAAAGATGACCCTTCTTGCTTGGGTGAATCTTATAATACAGCTTTGCGACGATTTAATGCGCTAGAACGCCGATTGCAACAGTCCCCTATGCTCAAGAAAGAATACGTAGCCTTCATGGATGAATATGAGAGTCTAGGCCACATGGAAGCACTATGCAATCCAAAATTGGAGGAACCTCACTACTATATCCCTCATCACTGCGTTTTGAAACCAAACCGCACTACAACGAAATTGAGAGTTGTATTTGATGCATCTTGTCAAACAACTACGCAAAAATCGATAAATGACATTCAAATGGTTGGACCTACAATTCAAAGCGAACTTGTAATTACCTTGCTTCGTTTTCGTTTACATCGATTCGCTCTTACTGCAGACATCGTTAAAATGTATAGGCAGTTACTAATCAATGAGGAACGTCGAAGGTTCCAACACATTTTGTAGAGGAGTGCGCCTCAAAGGAATATTCAGACATTTCAACTCAAAACTGTCACCTACGGAATGGGAGCCGCACCCTATTTTGCTGTGCGTAGTCTACACTACCTCGCGGATCAGTATGTGTCGCAATTTGTCGTTGGGTCAGATGTCGTCAAATCATCATTCTATGTCGACGATCTGCTGTGTGGAGCTGACTCACTTGCGGAGCTATCAAGGATAAAACATGAGGTAGCAGAGTTGCTAAAATTAGGTGGATTTGAGCTGTCAAAATGGCATTCCAACCACCAAAGTTTCAGAGTCGAACACAAGGATTTAAATCTTGATACTTCTGTCACCAGTGCTCTTGGCCTTAAATGGGATCAAATTAAAGACCATTTTATGTTTTCATTTCTACCAAAGCAGCCAATAAATGGAACCCTCACTAAAAGGACAATTCTATCCATCGCCTCATCGCTCTTTGACCCAGCACCAGTAATCGTTACCGCTAAAATTCTACTTCAGGAACTGTGGTTGTTGAAAATTGAATGGGATGAATCGGTCCCACAAAACATCGCATCGGCATGGCAAACTTTTGTCAACAATCTCTCGAATTTACCTTCTGTTAGAATTTCATGGTATTGTTTATCTGCTAACATGAAGTCTTTACAAATACATGGATATTGTGATTCTTCGATACGTGCTTACGGCTGCGGAATATATACACGCATAGTTGACAATGTTGGTAATGTTAGCGTTCGCCTGTTTACGGCAAAATCACGAGTGGCACCTACTAAACGACAGTCACTCCCAAAATTGGAACTTTGCGATGCACAACTACTTGCTCGACTTTTTGCAAAAATTAAGTCAACATTTTCTAATTACACTTTCGATACGTTTCTTTGGACAGATTCGCAAATTGTTCTTCATTGGCTTCAAATGCACTCGAGTACACTTTCAACCTTTGTTGGGAATAGAGTATCGGATATTCAGGATTTGACTGTGGATGCTTGTTGGAGACATGTGCCAACGAAAATCAATCCAGCAGACATGGTTTCCAGAGGAAGCACATCATTAGAACTCACAACTTCAGTTTGGTTTAATGGTCCTGAGTTCCTATACGAAGATGAAAGAAAATGGCCTAATGGAAAAAGTAATGACGTTGACATGGAAATTGTTAATGCAGAAATGCGTAAATCAGTATTTAACATAATTGTAAACAATAATTATCTTCTTGAAGCGCTTGACAGGTACAGTACTCATACTCGAGAAGTGCGGGTTGTCTCATGGATGCTACGTTTTTACACTAGACTTAAAAAAGATAACACGAAAAAGGTTGATGGACCACTTACTCCTGATGAACTACATCGCGCTTTGCTATGCATTGTTTGGAACGTTCAACAGCAGCATTACGCTGCAGACATTCGATTGTTGCAACGAAATAAATTGACGAATGGTATACTACGAAATTTGAATCCGTTCTTGGAAACAACTCAAGAATTTGAACTACTGAAGGTTGGAGGTAGACTTGAAGTGGTCAATCTTCCAGAAAGCCAGAAACATCCTATTTTACTACCAAGTAAATGTGGATTTGTTATGCGATATGTTCGATATCTACATATTAAAAACTACCATGCCGGACCTAAAGCGCTGGTGGCTTTAATTCGTTTACAATTCTGGATCATCAACGCTCGTGATCTCACTAGACGTATTGTCAGATCATGTATTCATTGTGTGCGCTACAAACCGAAATTGCTTCAACATATGATGGGTAATCTTCCTGTTGAGCGATTAACACCAACACGCCCATTCTCTCGTTGCGGCGTCGATTTCTGTGGACCTGTCAACATCTATCTTCGCGTCAGGGGCAAAATACCCTATAAAGCTTATATTGCCATATTTGTTTGCTTCGCGACAAAGGCTGTCCACATCGAAGTCGTTTCTGACTTGTCTACGGATGCATTTTTGGCATCACTCAAACGAATGATTGGAAGAAGAGGTCTTCCATCAGATATTTATTCTGATGATGCAACTAATTTCGTCGGAGCTTACAGCAAACTTTCAGAACTGAAAGCCTTTCTTTTCAAGAAGGAAACTAAAGATGTCATCACAAATTATTGCGCTAATCAATTTATTAATTTTCATTTTATCCCTCCTAGGGCACCTCATTTTGGTGGCATTTGGGAGGCCGCAGTTAAATCAGCCACAGGCATCACTCAAACGAATGATTTGAATCGTAGCGTTATGAATACCAAGTTAACATACGAGGAACTCACTACAGCCTTAGTAGAAATAGAAGCAGTTCTAAATTCTTGGCCTCTATCACCACTTTCGTCTGACCCTAGCGACTACGAAGCTTTGACTCCAGGTCATTTCTTAACTGGTAGTGCGCTAAAGAGTCTTCCGGAGCGAGCAGTAGCTGACAACGTCAATCAAGTCAACAGATGGAATCAAATAACTGCCGTCAAACAAATATTTTGGAAACGTTGGTCACACGACTATATAAGCGATCTGCAAGCGAGAACAAAGTGGAACACGCAATGGTTCTTATCCATGAGGACAATGTACCACCGCAACGATGGCTAATTGGTCGTGTCATAGATGCTATCCCAGGAAAGGATGCACGAGTCAGAGTGGTTGATGTGCGAACCTCAAAGGGTATAATTCGTCGCCCAGTCCACAAGACTGCAGTTTTACCTGTTTGAAAGTCCTTTCAACGGGGCCGGAATGTTGGGTCACCTAACGTTACACCCTAATAATTATTAAGTTATTTTAAGTTTAATCACTCATATATAAGAGCACAAACTCAATTGTACTAACAAACTAAGGTATTATAAATTGTACGTGCATAATGCTCCCACACAACTCATTTGTATATACACACGTATGCTTGTTTACATATGTTTGCAGCAACATAACAGCGAGAGTTTTTGTCACTCCTTTTGTGTGACTCTTTCGCTTGTGCATGCATATGGACATCCATCGAAAATATTAGCATAAGTCTAATCATTGTACCTAATTACATTTTTTACATTAAATAATTTAGTCTACGGCTGACCACCAAGGCGACACGTTTGATTTCCTCGTTCTTCTTTCAATTTAATTACATAGCCCAAATTCTCATATAAGTCATTGTTGTTTCGTTGAACTAACGCGGTTGGGAAAAACTCTTCCTGATCCTACAGTACCAAAATAGTAAGTATCCATTTTTTGTACAACCAGATTTTATTGCTATAATTTTAATTACAAATTTTATACTTATCCTTTTTTCTTTCTTTAAGGTGAAGAATTATTTATCAAATATCGGGTCTCTACTTTGGAGTGGGCAGGTAACAGTCCGCATTTCAATCCCATTGAGAACCTTTGGTTTATAATGAAGGCTCAGGCAGCACAGAAGAGACCAAAGAATTTAGCAGAGCCGTGATATAACGGTATTGGAGCAATAACAATAAAAAACCTCATAAATTCAATGCCAGAGCGTATAAAAGCCGTTATAAAAAGCAAAGGAGGTTTGACAAAATACTAAAAAGAGTGCTTTTGTATAAATTAATATTTCCTTTAACTAAAACTCTATAATCATTTCTCTAATGTAAATAAAAAAAATTAGTCACTGTTTATATTGCTAGTTACCAAAATGATACAATATCTAAAATGAATAAAAAATAAATTTATTTGTGCAATCCACTACAGTGACTTTTTTACGCTTAATTCTAACGTATTTAAAAAAAATTTAAAACACAAAAATAAGAAGGAAAAACTATGATTTTTAGTTGTTCGGATTTCACTGTCCGCTACTGTACAATATATTTAATATATTATGGCTTAAATATTTCAAAAAAAAAAACTACGTAAAACGATATACGCGTATTTCAATAAATTAATCGTTAATTCGGAAATAAAAACTCTGATTTACGTAAAAGATTTTTCGGGTTTTTACATTTATCTGAATTTATACTGAAAAATATATTTCACTATTATCAATTTATTGTTACTAAATGAGCACAGACTCTAAAGATTCTAAATCTGCTCAATTTTTAAAAATTCCGAAAATGATTTATGATGACAAAAGTCCAAGTACACCTGCAGAAGCTACACGCTCGAAACAAGGTGCTACAAAGCAAAAAAGGGGGAAAGATATTTCTTACGCTAAATTCAATTCTGGGAGTGACAGCTTAATAAGATACTGCACTCGATTTGAATCTTCACCGATTCAAGATAACTCTGAATCGGTGCTAGTAAATAAAAATCAAAATATTGAAAATTTGTGGACACGTCTCCAATCTCCATATGACGCAATAGTAGAATCTGACGACTCAGATCTACCAGAAAATTTCAAATCCTCGGCTTACGCCAAATATCAAAATTGCCTTGACCAATATGAAGAGACGAAATCCATGATCTCTGATCAATTAAAATTAACAAAGTCAAATGCTCCTACTCCACAACTGAGAGTAGAGCTGCCACAAACACAAGCCCAAGAGGCAAGTTCAGGTATTCACCTCAAAGTGCCAGCATGCGACACAGAAACAAGTAAAGAATTCATAAAACTTCAATCCACTGTTTCAAATTGTTTGTCGGTTCTATCGACACAGAATATTCCCACAGACAATTGGTACCCCATACTGGTAAACATATGCTTAGCGGCATTACCAGAAAAATCGTTGCTTTTGTGGGAGCAATCGCTCTCATCACGAAGAAAATGCTCAACGTGGCAACAAATGAAAGATTTATTAACCACCCAATATGAAATTGCGGAAAGGGTAGATAAAAAAACGGTCAGAATTAAAAACGTTCAACACGACCTAAATCGAAGTTTCCTTAGACCCCAAGCTAGTAACAACAACAGTTTAAACAGAAGCTTTTTTAAAAATCAATCGTTCACATCCGAACAATATAAACAATTGTCATGCGAACTGTTTAAAGGAGGGCACAGGCTGAAATCTTGCGAAAAGTTTAAAAAACTTAATATCAATGAAAGGAGCAACTTTGTCAGATCAAAAAGTCTCTGTAAAAACTGCTTGTCCCACTCACACAATCTTAATAATTGCGAAAGATAATTCAATTGCGTATATTGCCACAAAAGGCATCATTCATTGCTGCATTTCAATAACTTTTCCAACACACCCCAAAGTATCGCTTTCTCAAAAAGAGCCGCGGGTTTATTTGCAACCGCAACTCCCGAAACCCAAAATCTCGAAATTTGCCAAGAGACAACATGCTGCTGTAATGCGTTAAAAACCCAAACGCTACACAGCGAGATTTAAAGTAGGGTACTACTACCCACAGCAGTTGTCTCCATCGAACATCGAGGAGAACTGTTCAAACTAAGAGCCCTAATAGACCCAGGATCACAACGATCATTCATAGCGTCTTCTTCTTCTTAATTGGCGTAAACACCGCTTACGCGATTATAGCCGAGTTAACAGCGCGCCAGTCGTTTCTTCTTTTCAATATGTGGCGCAGTCACTCATCCGAGGCTTGTTGTTTCTTTTTAATGGGGGGTGTTTTTTTACGTGGCGGGTCCCAAACCCAGCGCATAACCCTATATAGGGGATGTTTCGCCTTCTCAATTTAGCTCGCCTTCAAACGGATGTTCTTAGGCTACCCAGAGGATACTTGGACAAAGACCGGAAGTCGTGAGCTGCTTGAGCCATATGTAAAAGAATCGCTTCTGGCCACTCCCAAGTGAATGGCGATCAGAGAACTTTCCTCCCTTGCGTGAACTTCTACACATGACCCTATCCCCCATTCATAGCGTCTAGGGCACAAAATAGGCTAGAACTGCCAACAAAACCAGCAAATTATGAAATTACGGGAATGGGCGGAAGAGTACTACAAAACTCAAATAAAATCTGCCTCATTACCCTAATTTCCCCCCAAGCGGATAAGCGCATTCACGCAGATACAATAGTCTTACCGCAACTCACGAACATACTCTGATATAAACAGCAAGCAATGACAAAAGGTTACACACCTAAAGCTAGCAGATCTCAACTGCAACACCCCCGCTCAAATAGACCTTTTATTAGGTAGCGACCTTATATCGCAAATTATACTAGAAGGTGTTGAAAAACTTTCAGAAACACTTCTGGCGCAAATTATCATTTTCGGATGGGTCCTTAGTGGACTAGTTGCGAAACCAGCCACAACAATGACAACTCAAGTTGATGAAATCTCAAACGAGTACCTCAATTCACAATTGAGAAAATTTTGGGAGTTAGAAGAACTCCCCCCCTTTCATTTACAACACCAGAAGATCAGTATTGTGAAGACTTTTACAAAGCCACAACAACGAGATCAGATGATGGTCGCTATGTCGTACGACTATTACTAAAACAACATTTTCTAGACACACTCGCCTTAGGTCACTCTCGCATCTCTGCAATACAGCAGTTTCTAAATATAGAAAAAAACCTACTTAAAAAAGGTGAGCGCAAATATGATTATGATAGTGTGTTAGAAAAATACCTCCATTTAGATCACATCGAGGAAGTAAGCACTTGTGAACAAATCATAAAAGGCAAATATTACTCATTCTACTTGCCATATCATGCAGTAGTAAAGCCTGACAAAAAAAAAGACGAAAGTTAGAGTCGTCTTTAATGCCTCAAGATCTACTAGCTCGGGGAATTCCCTAAATGATATTTTATTTACGGGACCCACACTTCAACCAGATTTAATGCTCTTCATATTAAACTGGCGTATATACAAATACGTATTCAGTGAGGATGTCGAAAAGATGTATCGACAAATAGTCGTACCTAAAAATGATCAAGATTTTCAACGGATTATTTTCCGAAAATCTGCAAATAGTCCACTACACGACTTTAAATTGAAAACAGTTACCTTTGGCGTAAACTTTTGTCTCATATCTAGCCATTCGTAAACTCTACGAACAGGCAGAAGACACAAAGTCAGAATTTCCTCTGGCAACTTCTTCTTCGTAACTGGCGTAGACACCGCTTACGCGATTATAGCCGAGTTAACAACAGCGCGCCAGTCGTTTCTTCTTTTCGCTACGTGGCGCCAATTGGATATTCCAAGCGTAGCCATGTTCTTCTCCACCTGGTCCTTCCAACGGAGTGGAGGTCTTCCTCTTCCTCTGCTTCCCGCGGCGGGTACTGCGTCGAATACTTTCAGAGCTGGAGTGTTTTCGTCCATTCGGACAACATGATCTAGCCAGCGTAGCCGCTGTCTTTTAATTCGCTGAACTATGTCAATGTCGTCATATATCTCGTACAGCTCATCGTTCCATCGAATGCGATATTCGCCGTGGTCAACGCGCAAAGGACCATAAATCTTTCGCAGAACTTTTCTCTCGAAAACTCGCAACGTCGACTCATCAGTTGTTGACATCGTCCAATCCTCTGCACCATATAGCAGGACAGAAATTATGAGTGACTTATAGAGTTTGGTTTTTGTTTGTCGAGAGAGGACTTTGCTTCTCAATTGCCTACTCAGTCCGAAGTAGCAGCTGTTGGCAAGAGTTAGATTTCTAGGCTGACATTGTAGGTGGTGTTTACGCTGGTTCCAAGATAGACGAAATTATCTACGTCTTGAAAATTATGACTGTCAACCGTGACGTGAGTGCCAAGTCGCGATTGCGACGACTGTTTGTTTGATGACAGGAGATATTTCGTCTTGCCGTCGTTCACTGCCAGACCCATTCGTTTTGCTTCCTTGTCCAGTCTGGAGAAAGCAGAACTAAAGCCGCGGGTGTTGAGGCCGATGATATCAATATCATCGGCATACGCTAGCAGCTGTACACCCTTATAAAAGATGGTACCTTCTCTATTAAGTTCTGCAGCTCGAACTATTTTCTCCAGAAGCAGGTTGAAAAAGTCACACGTTAGGGAATCGCCTTGTCTGCAACCTCGTTTGGTATCGAACGGCACGGAGAGGTCCTTCCCGATTCTGACGGAGCTTTTGGTGTTGCTCAACGTCAGCTTACACAGCCGTATTAGTTTTGCGGGGATACCAAATTCAGACATCGCGGCATAAAGGCAGCTCCTTTTCGTGCTGTCGAAAGCAGCTTTGAAATCGACTAAGAGGTGGTGTGTGTCGATTCTTCTTTCACGGGTCTTTTCCAAGATTTGGCGCATGGTGAATATCTGGTCGGTTGTTGATTTGCCAGGTCTGAAGCCACACTGATAAGGTCCAATCAGTTTGTTGACGGTGGGCTTTAATCTTTCACACAATACGTTCGATAGAACCTTATACGCGATGTTGAGGAGGCTAATCCCTCGGTAGTTGGCGCAGATTGTGGGGTCACCTTTCTTATGGATTGGGCATACCACACTTAAATTCCAATCGTTGGGCATGCTTTCGTCCGACCATATTTTACAAAGAAGCTGATGCATGCTCCTTATCAGTTCTTCGCCGCCGTGTTTGAATAGCTCGGCCGGCAATCCGTCGGCCCTTGCCGCTTTGTTGCTCTTCAGGCGGGCAATTGCTATTCGAACTTCTTCATGGTCGGGTAATGGAACGTCTGCTTCATCGTCATCGATTGGGGAATCGGGTTCTCCTTCTCCTGGTGTTGTGCGTTCACTGCCATTCAGCAGGAAGAAGTGTTCCCTCCATAATATAAGTATGCTCTGGGCATCGGTGACAAGATCACCTTTGGGGGTTCTACAAAAGGATGCTCCGGCGCACAACCCTATGTGGGGGATGTTTTGCGTTCTCACTTTAGCTCGCCTTCGAACGGATCTTCTTAGGCTACCCAAAGGATACTTGGTCAAAGACCGGAAGTAGTGAGCTGCTTGAACCATGTGTAAAAGAATCGTTTCTGGCCACTCCCAAGTGAATGGCGATCAGATAACTTTCCTCACTTGCGTGAACTTCTACACATGACTCCATCCTCCTGGCTGGTAGCCACAGCCGCTCACAAGCATACGAGTCCTTATCACAAGTGATAAATGCCCTCAACGTCACAGGGTTCCCCTTAACAAGATCACTGCTAATCACGCAAATGTCTTAAAAAATATATCAAACGACACTTTGTTGTATACTAGTTTCGTTATGCGATATCGGACCAGTTTTCATACAAAACTGAGTCCATATCCGCATTATCCGCCATAACGAAGGGACATATTTTATAACCG
Source organism: Bactrocera tryoni (assembly GCF_016617805.1). Lineage (NCBI taxonomy): Eukaryota > Metazoa > Arthropoda > Insecta > Diptera > Tephritidae > Bactrocera > Bactrocera tryoni. The sequence continues at coordinate 606,312 of NW_024396572.1, forward strand.
GTAGCGAAACATTTCGACACCACAGGATGCCTTTCGTCAATTATGATACAAACGAAGGTCCTGATTCAAGAATTATGGCTAGACGGAACTTACTGGGACGAACAAGTGAAAAATTGTCCCATTTCGGTAGTAATCTGAACGACATTTCGCAGACACAAATTCCACGGTGGGTAAAATATGTATTCCCCCGAATACAAAGTGGAACTACACGGCTTCTGCGACGCCTCTGAAAAGGCATATAGTGCCACTATATATGTGCACACACAAAGCGATACCGCAACTACAAGCCACCTACTAGTGGCAAAAGCAAAGATTGCACCTCTAAAAACGCTAAGTCTCCCGCGACATGAACTCTGTGGCGCTCTGCTACTAGCAAAACTATCTTCCATGGTGCAGACCCACTTAAACATGGCGGAATACAAATTAGATCTATGGTCCGATTCCGAAATAGTTGTAGCCTGGTTAGAAAAGCCACCACACGCGTGGAAAACCTATATTTCTAATCGAACTTGACCTAGTAGGATCAGCCACTTGGCGACACCTAGCCAGTGCTAACAATTCTGCCGATCTAGGTACAAGAGGGTGCAAAGCCCCAAATCAAGATATGCATTTTCATGTGCAAGGTCTGCACTGTGCATAAGCAAAAAATGCGAACATAGATTATGGCAGCACTTCCACCTGAACGCTGCAATTTCGCTCTGCCCTTCACCACCACAGGTGTCGATTTTACTTGGCCTTTTCAAACAAAGGCGTCCATGCTAAGGTCTCCTACTCTTATGAAAGGCTATGTGGCTGTCTTTGTATGTTTCACGATAAAGGCAGTACACCTTGAGCTATGTAGTAATCTGACGACGGAGGCTTTTCTCGCGGCATTTGCTCGCTTCGTCGCTTGACGTGGCTACCCATCAAAAATCATGAGCGATAATGGCAAAACATTTATTGGAGCTCAACGAGCCACAGAAAAACAGTTTGTGGATTTCTTTAAACAAGTGTCACCTGACATCGTACAAAAGTACGCCCCCCAAGGTATCAATTGGCAATTTATACCCCCAAGCGCTCCTCATATGGGTGCTTTATGGGAATCAGCTGTAAAAAGCTTAAAATCTCATTTCAAGAAGCTAACTGGCAGCTACAAATTTAATTATGAAGAATTCACGACATTATTAACTAAAATCGATGCCGTTCTCAATTCACGGCCCCTCACGGTTCTCTCGCAAAATCCCTCCGATTTCACAGTCCTAACTCCCGGGCATTTTCTAAAAGGAGCACCCATTCTGGCCACACCTGAGCCAGGCGTAAAATGCAAAAAGCAAATATTAAATTTTGTTTTAAACTTGGGAAAACGTTTAGTGAAACATTTCAAATGGTGAAAAAAGTTTATGGTGATCAGTGTCTATCCCGTAGTAATGTGCATGAGTAGTTTAAGCGATTCCAAGAAGGTCGTGACGACCTCTGTGACGATCAGAAGTCGGTCGTCTTCAGAAGTCAAAAATAAAGACAATGCTGATTTGTTTTTATGATTCCGAGGGTATTGTACACCGAGAGTTCGTCCCACCTGGCTAAACGATTAGTGCTGTGTTTTTCCTTGGTGTTATGAAGCGTCGTTTGTCACGCATTCGTCGTGCTCGACCACAATACCGTGAGGCAGGGTCCTGGCGCCTGTTGCACGATAATGCGCTGTGTCATCGGTCGACGCTTGTCACTGATTTTTTTGACAAAAAACTCCATATTAACCATTAATCACTCACCCCACTCACCTGATCTGGCACCCTGTGATTTTACCTATTTGGAAAACTTAAACACTCATTTGAAATGCTAATTGACCGGGCTAAACGCTGTATCGAAGCACAAGGAAACTACTTTGAATAAAAAAAATATAAATTTTGAAAAATATTAATTTTTTGTTGTTTTTTTTAACAGTTCTGTTTCTTTTGCCACAGACCTTGTAAATAGATGGGAAAGAATTAAAATTCTGCATCATAATTTCAGTCTTCATGCAAAGGAGACTATATTAAGGACCTCCACAAAAGGTACCGATGGAAAACTACAGAAAATGCTCCAAAGATAGGAGATTGTGTCCTGATTTAAGACGAATGCTTCCCTCCTACCGAATGGCGGCTTGTCGCATAGAGACGCTTTACCAAGGCTCCGACGGTCGTATTCGCGTAGTCGATCTCCGTACGCAATCTGGATAGTTAACAAGACCGCTCGTTAAACTATGCTTTTGCCGACCGCCGATACCATCGAAACGTAAACGATGAAAACCTCAAATACGAGTAGACCCAATATAATAAATATTTTAAAATAACAAACAAAACAACCTAATGGTCGATCATCTTGACGATCCACTTATGCCACAACGTGGCAACCATACCCATATCCACTCTATGCAACAAATTTATAATTGAAATAACACTCTTCCATACAGATAAACAGGGATGCAGATATGCCACTCGCTCCGATCCCAACCATTCGTTCGGCTATCCATGTGCCACGCCAAGCGGCAGCCCCATTTGCAGCTCCCCAGACCACCACATCAACGGGTCCTCGTAGTGGAAAACGAGCACTGCCGTCAAGCAGTTCTGTAGTGCATTAGGTGCCCAACATGTCGTCGACCGCACCGGTTGACGCACTGCGCTATTTTTAAAGGATTGCCACCACAGCAAAGGCTGCGGGTCGTCCAAGCACACGGCCACTGCCTTAATTGTTTGGCACCTACCCACACCACCCAGCAGTGTACTTCGGGAAACCTATGCCAAATATGTATATGGCCTAGTCATACCAAGCTGCAGCGAACCACCAGGCACGACATCGGTCAACCTTCTGGTGGCCACCACCGCGGCGAAGTGCGACGACCGCCAATAAACCGGGATGCACGATCCCGTCAACGGCCAACCACATCATCATTTGTAAAATTTCTTGCGGAATTCTTTGTTGCCTTTTTTATATAATTTTCCGAACGGTGAGTGCGTGGAAATTACTCGAAAACAACACAGGGTGATCAGCGCACAATATTTTTTTGTTCCGTCTTTCCATCACTTGCCACTTACTGCGCATTTCGCAGTATCAAAGACATCATATAGTGCGTCAATGGTGGACCTAGTGGCGGATTTGCAGTCCTAGCCGCTCTAGGCCCCAGGCTATGTGCCGCCCCTTTCTCAGCACCCATCATTATATACTAAAGACATAATTCATGAATTTACTATATTCCCACTTTTAATTGATTCAGAAACTTGTTTAACTAAAAGCTAGCGGATAAAGCTAGTTTAAAATATTTTCCGAGATTTCAGGGATGATTGGACATTTAAATAAAACATTTAAAAATGGTTTTAGGTTTGTTTTTAATAAAATAAATGTTTTACTCGTACAATGTGTTACAAAACTCGTCTGCACTTAAGCGCAACAAAACCATTAAACAAATCTTCGCAATCCAATTTGCTTCAAAAATCAGCTTCAATGTTAAGCAAAGCACGATCGTTTAACCTCTGCTCCGTCATTGTTGTGCGTAAATAGTTTTTCACTCTCCGTAAACAAGAAAACGATCTTTTTCCAGTACAGTCACTGGCAGGTGTACACACACACATACGAAGAGCAATATCCACGTTTGGGTAAACGGTTTGTAGACCTTCGGTTCGTAAACATTTCAACAAACTGACTGCACTCTTTCGCTCCTCATTTTTTATGCTGCAGTGAGAACGAAAATGAAGACATTCTTCTTTAAAATGGTCTTCTAAGTCAGTAGAATAAATCATTTGCAATGCCTTGGCCCTATCTTCGACTTCTGAGATGTTTAGATTCGTCAGGTTGGTAATAAAGTAAAATTTTTTGTAGAGTAATTTATAAGCATCCCGACGTTTTTTAAGTTCTTCTGACAATGTATCAATTACTACTAAAAAAGTATTTATTCTAAAATTTTCACGGCTATTTTTTTGTTGCATCTCTTCACCTGTATTTGTCTCGCCAGGAAGCAGCTTACGCTTTCGATTGCGTCGAAAATCTTTTTCGTATTCCTGTACGAAGGACAGTTTTTTCGCTTTTTTTTCGAAATCATCGAAATTCTCTCTTGGTAAAGAATGGTAATGTCAATTTCCACACTCTGAAGTTTTTTACTTGTGGCGTTAATGCGATCTAGTAAACGTCCCCGAAAAACAGATATAAGGGCCGTTTCAAAACGTTCCAGTTTCAAACGAATACCTCTTGCTTCGCATAAAAATCTTCTGTTGTGTGTCATTTTCGATGGTGACTAGCGTTTTATGGATTTCATTCCAGGATTCGCGTAAACTTTTGCATGTGTCTGCACGAGCTGACCAACGAGTCGTTGATAGACTTCTGATGGTTAAATGGGTTTGAGGGAGTTCCCAAAGTTTAGTTGTCGGTTCAAAGAAATGGTATAACTCTTGGAGTAGAGAAGAGAACGAACAAGCCTCTTGGCTCCTTTCAGCTGCACATTCACCTACTAAATTCAGCGAGTGTGCTGAACAGGGAACATAGCCGGCAAGGGATGAAATTTCCTTTATTTTAGCTTACAGGCCGTTATAATTGCCTGACATGTTAGCTGCGTTGTCATATGATTGCCCGCGGCAGTTTGAAATGTCAACTCCCAATTCAGTTAAAGTTGAAGTAACAGCATCTGTCATTTGTTGTGGTTTGTGGCCTGTGTTTGGAATAAACTTGATAAACCGTTCTACAGGTGATACATTAGGCAGGACACATCTGATTACATAAGTGAGCTGGTCTACCTGAGATATATCCGGCGTCGAGTGAATGATCAGAGAAAAATATTTTGCTGTTAATATTTCCACTACAAATTTTTCCAAAACTTTGTTTCCCATATGTCGAATGAACTCTTCGCATGTTGTTGAAGAAAGATAACTCGTAAGTCCTGAGCATGGATTTCCATAACGTGTAATGTGTTTAGCTAAGAACGGATCGAACTCGGCGATAAGCTCTAAGGACATTAAATAATTTCCATTGTGGATTGATCCAAATTTTTCGTCGTGTCCTCTGAAAGGCAAACCAGGTGATGCAAGTGCTTTTCAAAATGTTTTTCCAGTAATTTATTTCTTCATAATAACAATAGGTTAGGCACTTAAGTACCTATTCTTCCTAGATACTTTATATGTATGTACGATGTACGAAATTATTTATACTTTGATACGCAAAAATAGTGATTTAGGAAGATTATATAAGCAAACGGTTAAGATACTTTGCATTTGAGTTATTTATTGTTAATCTTGTTGTTATCAGTGATTGTTTTGGCACAATTTGCCGCCCTTAATATCTGGCTGCCCTAGGCCTGGGCCTACTGGGCCTTAGGGCAAATCCGCCACTGGGTGGACCCCTTTTTCATAAAGCCTTTCTGGATTGCTAATTCCAAGCGGTTTCTTACTGCTTTCATATACTTTGCCAATAGTGTCAAGCATGCAAAGAGGTCGATATGATGATGGTTGCTCCGGAGGCTTTTTTGGCTTAAGAAGTAGAACCAATCGCTGGGCTTTCCATGGGTCGGGAAATATCCCTTCTTTAAGCACGCATTGTACATTTTTATGAATAATTTTGGTCTCTGAGTCATGGCATCCTTTAGGGCTCTGTTTGGAATGTCATCTAATCCAGGCGCTTTGCTGCTTTTAATTTTTCCAGCCATAATATTTCTCCTTCACTAACTAGCAGTGGTGGATCTTCGACTTCGGTTAGAGGCTTAGCATAGGAAATAATGTTGTGTTTTGGAAACAAAGTTTCGACGACATTTCTCATGAAGGGTATGCTTTTGATATACAGATTTTGTATGCTGTTCCCCAGGGGTCTTCGTTTGCTTCCTCACAGAGGTTTTCAAAACACTTTTTTTACTGCGACCAATACTTTTAAATATATTCCTAAAACTGCTTTTATTCTCTTCACTCTGATTACGTTGTAGGCGGCGTTTAGCTGACTTTGTAAATACTTATGTCCGACACCGCCCACTTAATGTTCCTACTAAGGGCGTCGTTGGCGAAAATGATATCAATTATGGAGCCTTTGTTTCCTTTTTGAAATGTATTTTGCGTTCAGCTATTCAGGATCGTAAGATTCGTTTGGCTGAGGAATTCAAGTAGTAGACGCTCACGGTGGTTTCTGCGCCTACTACACCAAGCGGTCGACCACGCATTGAAGTCACTTGCGATTAAAATTGGTGATTTTCCTCTGGTTTCTAGAGCAAGTTCCAGGAGGAAGTCTTCAAAATCTTTAATTGAGGCACTGGGAGGAACATTGCAGCTAACAAAGTATATGCCTCGCATATTTGTCCAAGTGAAATAATTATGCTCTCCGGAGTGAGACATAAATGGTTGTCCTTTACATGACCATATTGCAGCCTTTCCAGATATGTCTGTAGTCCAGGTGCTTTCCGAACGCTGGGAGTATTGCTCGCTTAGTAAGGCGACATCGCTGTTTTTTTCAAATACTGTTTTAGTAGCTCTTGTGCTGCTGCGCAATGATTTAAATTTAATTGTATTATCCTCATTTCCCTAACGATTTCGCCATTTCCATATATTTGGGGCACGTAGTATTCAACGTTTTTCTTATGTACGTTACGCTTGAGCTCAATTCCTCTAAGCCACTATCGCCTTTTATTTTCCGAAGAATATCCGCATTTGATGCACCATTCTTTTTCGTAAGTAGGATGGCGTCTGGCCTCGATCTAATTTTCTCTTCGAGTGGTCTTTGCTTCTTAACAACGCCCACGTCGGCTTGCATTAATTTCGCTGCCTCGCTGCCTCGCTGTCGGTAGGCTCCTCCATTTTGTTCATATTCTTCTGCTTTTTAGTGGGAGGTAAAAAGCCTATTGTCTCTCGCAGCCTTTTCGGGGTATTTACCTCCTTAGCCATTGGGGAAACCTGGGTTGCTTTCCCAGGCCATACCTCAATAAGAAAATAGTTGGGAGCTACTGACAATAAGTATGTTCAGTCACTGCCCCTAAAACCTTGCTTATATTTTCAGTAGTTGGCAATGCCAAAACCAAAGGGAATACGAAAAAGGAGAAACAAAAGGAGAACAGCTGATCAAAACAAAAACACAAATGAAGGAATAAAACTTTAATTTGGTACAGCGAATTTCAATTATTTGGGACACCTTCGGTTTCAAATTTAAAAAAAGTAGACGTGTTCTATCCTCCTAACACGTTTAAAATATATATATCTCAAACCTATCAAGCAGGGTCCCCCAAATAATTTTTACATTTCTTGCGACAGCGTGAAAATAAGTGAAACCAGATGATAACCACGCTCACAACCCATATTTTTGGTAAAAGCTACTAAAAGTGCGGTAAATCAATAACTAAATGCGTCAGAGGTATAAAGCTTTACATCCAGGATGATACAAGAAGGCTTAATAGGAGCAGGTGTCAGAATTGAACGATGGGCGTGGCACCACTTACATTTAGGTGTAATCACATACCTTCGGACCTAATCGACAGATTTCAACGAGGTTTGGTTCATCAGATTATTTTGAAATTCCCATGTTAGAATGCGAAAATGGGCTACATCGAACTGTAACCACGCCTACTTCCTATATAACACAACTTTAAATTCCATCCGATTTTTTCCAGTATATAAAGCAAGTAACAATTAATATATCGGGATAAATTAAATTTGATATCGGGATGCATAAATAGTGGCTCTAAGTATGCCATTTCTTGTCAAACTCGGGCCATATATTCAAGCCCCCAAATACCGGAAATATGGAACCCACATACTGTCTTTTTACCGCAAATATCGATCAATGTGTGAGATATGTAATGGAAATTAGGAAATAGTCCCTTCCTGATAATAAGTAGTATGTCTGTATGGTAAAAATGGATTTAAGCCAAAATATCTCATTTGAGGAAATAATTTTCGCTGACGAGAAGTGAAATGTAGTTATGAAAATTTTAAACAGAAACATGATTTCTTACGTAATATACAAGTATGTGTATTTTATATGAATATTGTTTTGTGATCTAATTTTAAAAGGTGTACTGTGACACTAAAATAAATATTTTGGCAACGCTCTTTCCCCTCGGCATACCATTTGTGAAAACCGTCATACCGAGTTCTAATTCAATATCCTGCGGGCCTTCCAAAGATCGTGTCAGTTGCAAGTGAACCTCATGTTTACTCTTAAGGGTGCTATAAATTATACGAAAAATTTAAAAGTATTGAATGACTCTAAGATAATCAAAATAACTTACTCAAAATGATTATCAGACGCTTTTTCGATATTAGCCGACGCTTGAATGTTTATAATTTTCAAATCAAAGTCGATATCATCATACCATATAGGTCCACGAAGCGTAAACACAATTCTGCCTTCTGGCGGTATCATAAGTTTTGAGACAAGTGTAATGAAATTGTAAGTGTAAGCAGATGGTTTGCTATAGCATTCGTCGCCCTCACAGAGATTGTTGGTCAAGCGACAACGACTGTCGGTAAAAAACATATATTAAATTATATATTGTATTAATTTAAAAAGTATTTATTATTGCTTTACTTTTTCTGATCCGGATCATTGACATATCCATACTGACAATGTATAGTGGTACATTTGTAACTACCATGTATATTCGTGCATATATCGTTACGTCCCGTACAAAATTCTCCAGTTGCGCACTCGTCAATATCGCGACAAGTATTTTTGTCCAAAGCCAACGCATATCCCCGTGGACATGAACACTCATACGATCCGGGAACATTATTGCAATAGCCCATACAGAGTTTGTACGCCTTGTGTACTTCGCACTCGTCTACATCATTGCATGTGCGATTGTCGGCACTTAACTCGAATCCTTGGTTACAAGTACAACGGTAACCACCCCAATAATTAACACACTTCTGTTGGCATAGACCCGGTATTTCCTGGCACTCATCAACATCCAAACAAATGTGTTCGTTCCCTTTGCTCTTTTGGAAACCAGATTTGCATTCGCAATAATATGATCCTAAGGTATTCAGACATAGAGCATTCGAGGGACAAACGGGTGGATGCCCCTGGCCACATTCATTAATGTCTATGCAACGGCTTACGCCGTCGCGCACTCGTAAAAGCTGATGACCAGATGGACATGAACAAATATATCCACCACTTCGGTTTCGACAAATCTGATTCTCAGCACACTGATGTTCTCCATTTTCGCACTCGTCAATATCTATGAATAAATAGAATAAATAATTAGCAACATTGTTGCGAGAGTATAAAAAGAATATTTAATAATGAGACTAAATAAACAAATTATTCGAAAACTTTATCTGCGTTTATCGAAGCATTACCTATACATTGCGTGCCGTCTGAAGAGGATTTATAGCCCGCCGTGCATTGTAGCAAGTTTTGACAGCGGTAGGAACCATTTGTATTAATGCAACGTTGATGTGAGCTGCAAGGGCTCATTAAAACGCATTCATTGAGATCTGTTAAAAAAATTATTTATGACATATAGAAGATACAAGTATGATAAAAGTAATTCCACAAAAAGCCAGCGTTTTGCGAACTAGTGCTTTCATTTACCTTGTAGGGAAATCAGCAAATAACGCAAATAAATTCATCATCATAATATTATATTAGCCCTGATGATAGCCGATATTCCTCATTATTAGGACGGAATAGACTCAATTATACTTAATGATGTATGTTCGCTTTAATCGAACCATTTTGAGTAGTTTAATGGTATGCCCAGAATTACTGAGCATAGTATATTATTACCGAAACTAATTTTACGGAGTAGAGCCCCATTACTTTCAAAAAACTGCGATGTTTTTCACACAATCCAAAAAAAAAATCCACACAATTGTCAACTCACGAACGACTTAAAAGAAACGACAATCAATCAAACACGTGTTAGCGCGTGCAATGAGCTTTCCAAAAAGCATGACTCGATGCGACGAATAAAACTGGACTACGCGCTTCAGCGCCAACTAGCGAAAATACCGCAAGACTTTTTTGACAAACTATTATTATAAATATACATATATATCACACATTGACCGACATTTTCGATCAAGAGTCAACTATAGGTACCGGGGTCTAAATATTCGGTACCTAGGGGCTCGAACAGTTTTTATTGGACTTCATAAGGTGGCACATCTTCTTCTTAATTGGCGTAGAAACCGCTTAAGCGATTATAGCCGAGTTAACAACAGCGCGCCAGGTCGATTTTGACATCGTGGCGGGGGCAGCCTTCATAAGCGCGCTCCAAGCGCTCATAGAAGGCATCTTTGGTCACATCGTCCTTCTCTTCCGTCGAGGCGATCTGTGGAAGAACCTCGCCTTGATGCGGATTGTGGCTAGACGTTCATCCACCGGGCTACTCGGCGACGGAGTCTCTCTCCCACCACGAATCCTACACCAAACTTGCGCTCCTTTATATGGCCACTGTAGTAAATGTCACAAGGACCTACTCGTCTCTGTGATGGACGGGACATCGCATTTCTTGGACGGCGGTGATGTCAGCCTTTGTTTTTGCGAGGACATCAACCAGCTGGGCAGCGGCACCTTCCCAATTAAGGGACCGGACATTCCAGGTGCATGCCCTTAATTCGTAGTCCTTATTTCGTTTGCCATGTTCGTCATCAAAAGGGGGTCTCTCATCCGAGGCTGGTTATAGCTCTTCATTGGGGGTGTTATTTACGTGGCGGATCCAAACCCAGCGCACAACCCTTTTAGGGAATGTTTCGCCTTCTCACTTTAGCTCGCCTTCGAACGGATGTTCTTAGGCTACCCAGAGGATACTTGGTCAAAGACCGGAAGTAGTGAGCTGCTTGAGCCAGGTGTAAAAGAATCGTTTCTGGCCACTCCCAAGTGAATGGCGATCAGAGAACTTTCCTCACTTGCGTGAACTTCTACACATGACCCCATCCTCATACTAAAGGCATTATTCGTGCAAAGTTCTATCCCGTTACATAATTTGCTTCTTGATTTGTGTACTGGAAACTGAACGAGTCAAGTGGAATTTAAAGTTGTGCTATATGAGAAGTAGCTGTGATTATTGTCCGATTTCGTCCATTTTCACAATGTGGCATAAGAATGTAAGGAGACAGAAGATAAAAACTTACTAAATTTCGTCGAAATCGGTTGGCCGGGTCGCGGAATATGGGATTTCAACTAAAAGTGTTCGGTGGCACGCCCATTGTCCAATTTTCACACTGGCTCCCGTAAGGCTATCTCATACCATCACGGAGGTAAAATTTAATATCTTAGGCATATTTAGTTATTGTTAAGGTGAACAAAACTGGAAACTATATAGCAACTGTTTGCAAGAGTCGATACACAAATCCTTAGCTCAACTATCGGCAGACAAAAAAGATGATTACACTGTACCAAATATCTTAAACGTCTAGCATGCCACGTTGTCCCATTAAAAATTAATGGTAATATATGGACTAAAAGTGATTGTGATAAAGCAAATGCATTCACATAACGCCAATCTGAAACTTTTCGCCCGAATGAGAGTAGGGAATTCGTTTTCCTCAGTAATGTCCAACATGACTTGTGAACTTGAAAATGAAATTACTCAGCACCAGGATTTAATCTTATTACAGCTTAAGTATTAAAGCAGTTACGATACAAAAAGTGCTTTAAAGCTTACCTATCTTTTCAATTCATCTGACACCCTTTCCAAATATTCGAAGAAGTTTCTGAAGTGGTTATAATTCCTAAACCTGAAAAGGATCCCCATACAGTGTCGTCATATAGACCAAAGAAGTTTTTAAAAAATTAATTCTATAAAGATTAAAATGTGTGACTAATGAGAAGCAGTTAAATAAACATTCCACAATAGAGCCAGAGGTTGTTAAGGCTCGCTGATACATCTGAAATACTGATATTCATCGTGACCTAAAGATGAATACAGTCGTCGAAAAAATAAGATTTCAGGCTGATTTTGAAAATTAGCAGTTCATAAGGTGAATGATCAGACACATACCATACCTCGTGATATAAATATTTCGTCAAAATTTATTTTTTTGTTAAAGTCATTGAAAGTTGAAATTTAGAACATGATAAAATTATAGATTTATTTTCTCACAAACTAAGTACTAGATAAATCGATGAAATTTTGTGAAGTCAAAGACAAATTTTCGTGCTATATTAATGATATTTTTTCCCGATCCATTTGTTTCAATAATAATATTTTACATAATTTTTTATTAAACAATTGAAATTTTTCATGTGTTCTTCACAGTAAAAAAAACCTGAAAAGTATGTGGCGGAAAATGTTCACCTTTAATAATTTTAGTTCATTCATGCCATTCTAAAGATATTGAATTTTTTGTCACCACCTCCGCTCTAAAAACACTCCGCATCGTGTTGTTTCAGATAAGCAAAAAAAATAAAAAATAAAAAAACAATAATTATTACCGAGTTAATGTTAGGTAAAGATTTTATAATGAATATCGTTATTTTAAAAATGATCGTAATAATCTTTAATTTTTACTGAGTTCGATATCCCGATTTGTTTTATCTTTATCAAGAAAAACTTATTTACTGTATTTGTTGTGCATCTCTATTTTGTAGTGTTGCATCTATTTTTGATTTAATATGTATAGATACATATATACGTATATATGTTTAATTAAACAAGAACATGTTATAGGCATTATGTTTTTTCTGTTTTTTATACTCTTGCAAGATGTTTCTATAGAGCATAACATGTTTTGTTCTCCTAACGGTGAAATCACGTTTAATGTATGTACATATCTCCTAAGCCACTAAAGCCACCACAACCAAATTCGCTTAGCGCAAATATTATAATAACTCCTACCGACGTTGAGAAAATAGACGAAATAGAACTCCTGAATATTATATAATTCAATTTTACCTCCGAAATGGTTTGAGGGGGCTTTATGTGAAAATGGGACGATGGGCGTGGCAACGCCCACTTTTTTGGTGATATCACACATCTCGGGAACCGACAGACCGATTTCGATTAAATTTAGTACGTAGCATTCTTTTCATATTCCTATGTTACTGTGCAACAATAAGCGAAACGGACTACAACCACGCCTACTTCCCATATAACGCAATTTTAAATTCCATTTGCTTCTTTCACTTTCCAGTACACAAATCAAGTAGTAATTGATATAACGGAATACCATTTCGTACTAAGAATTCCTTTAAATTAAAAGTGAAGTAGTAATTGATATAAAAGGTTACAATTTTACATTAAGAATTCCATTACATTATGCCACCAAAAACTGCCAAATCCAAAAAAACTGTTGAAGACACTAGGTACCGAATATGTGGACCCCAGTATCTATAGTTGACATTTGACCGAAAATATAGGTCAATGTATGGGATATACAATTTAAATTGTCCTTTTTTGACAATAGTACCTCCTTATACCAAAAATATGTTGACTCAGGTCAATACTTCCTTGACCCCTCATATGCCTAATATAAAAAGTTTCCAAATTCCGGGTGACTTTATACGGGCTATATCGGACAATATGTGAGTTATCTCTATCAAAATGAAAGAGCTTGTTTTACTGTTATTGGGCGGAAACTTGACCTTGCACCCATATACAGGTTTTGTCGGTAAAGTAATAGGACTGAGCCGATGTAAAAAAAATTATTGAACCAATCGTTACAATTCTTTAAAAGCTTTCAAAATGGGCTCCTTCTACATCGATGCTTCGCTGCCAGCGCAAATTCCACGCATTGAAGGCGTCACGGCATTCTCCGGAATAGCCTTGAGAGCCGAGGTGCACACTACTGGTATCCCCTTTCTCAAAATGCTTGCAGAAGATTGACTCTTGTCTCGGGATCATACTCAAAGATCCATGACTCGTCACCTGTGATTACATTATTAAAAAATTGGGGCTCACTTTCACACATGTTCAAATTTTCTTGGCACACTTCCAATCGCCGTAATTTCTGATTCTCAGTTAACACTTTTGGGATCATCTTCGCGCACACCTTGCACATGTTCAAGTGCTCCGAAATTGATAAATTTCACATCTGGGCAATTAAACGAATACTTAGTCGACGGTTTGAGCTCAAAACCTTGCGCACACGAGTCACATGGTCGGTGTTTGTCGAAGAAATCGCGCACCACTTCTTGCTAAAGCAACATCTGGGTAAGCATGCTCTATTATATCAAACGTCTCTGTTGCAGATTTAATGAGCTCCACACAGACTTTACCTCTGCTCTATCGAATGCTGCATTTTCGGATTGCACCACTTACAGAAACACATCGGGCGAAAATATTTGTCCTGATTCTCCAGGTGCTCGGAGACAACTGACCAGCCGCTCATTCCTTAGCTAGGAACGCCCTCTACTGAATCAAGTCTGTATGTTAGATTGTATGTTAGGTACCTTAATGAAACCCAAGGAACATTTTCTTAGTATATTTCATGATAATAGTTAATAGATAAAATCGGGTCGGTACCACCCATATATATAAATTTCGTACTGAATGGTATATTTTTAACTATACTAATACTCGCAGACATCTCAGTGAATATTAGTAGAGCGAGCTATCTTTTATGAATATCCCATTTTGTACAGATAAAGTTATTTAAATTAAATATATCAAGGCGACACCGCACTGTTTTACAAAAGGACTTTACTTTTTTCTGATTCTACGTTGCATTTCAAGGCTGGAATTATAGTTCCATACTGGAACTGATACTGGTTCCAAGAAACACGAATTACCTACAACTTCACAGTTATTACTGTCAACTGTGAAGTAAAATCGCGAATGCGATGACTGTTTTTTTGATGGCAGGAAATATTTCGTATTGTCCTAGTTCACCACCAGACCCATTCGCTTCGCTTTTTTTTTTTGTCTAGGCGCGTTTTTGATGCCAATAATATCAATATCAGCGGCAATTGTACACTTTTGTAAAATACTTGTATAGTATCTTTATTTAGTTCTGCGGTTATTTATTAGTTACTAGAGGATCCGTTCACGCTTTTCTTTGACTGATACATAGATTCATAACCCAACAAAAACAGCAAATTGCCCGAAAATCGGGCCGGTACCTCCCATATATATAAATTTCGTACTGAATGGTATATTTTTAACTATACTAATACTCGCAGACATCTCAGTGAATATTAGTAGAGCGAGCTATCTTTTATGAATATCCCATTTTGTACAGATAAAGTTATTTAAATTAAATATATCAAGGCGACACCGCACTGTTTTACAAAAGGACTTTACTTTTTTCTGATTCTACGTTGCATTTCAAGGCTGGTGTTTAAATGAGTTAAGCATCCACCCCCTCTACTCGGTAAAACTGGCGCATCCTAATGCTACAGTGCAATTCACCATATCGCAACACCAACTCAACTCACCACATATGTATATCAACCCACTTATCAAAAGGGATGGACAAAAAAAAAAAGGAAAAGGGCTCACTTTTTTTGGTTGACACTTTTTGAGCACACACAGTTCGCACGTCAACAATCATCTACAAGACATTCGTTTATACACAACCGTGCTGATACTTCCGACTCGTCTGCGCGCCTAATTTTGGATCGGCCGTAATCTTGAACTATTTAATATTTGAATAAGTTTCCATTTTGTGTAACCGGAATTTGTATTGCAAATAAATTAACACTAATTTCCTATCCGCTCAAATAATGCTTTTAATTAGTAACATAAATCGCGAGTGTTAGTGACTTATAAAGCTTAAATGCAGTGGTGTGATTCTCACTTGGCTGTGCACCCAAGTAAACATGGTCCTTCGAGCCTAAAAGACAGGCACTATAAACTTACAGCCACAAGAAAACCACAAAATAAAAGAAAAACAAACTAGTGCAGTGAAGTGCAGTAATATACATATGTACATACATATAAGTATAATTGTATGGTAACCAACGAAAAAACAATAATAAAAACAAAAAACCCAAACAACACAGTGCAGTGACCCAACCAGAACCAAAATAAAAAAAAAAGAAAAACAACACCCATATATTTATATACATACATATACAACAAATAGACAAAAAAGTGCAGTGTCGCAACAAAAAAGAAAAACACATATGTACATATATCTGTATATTACTTAACTAAAGTGGTGCCGAAAGACAAAAAAAAAAACAATTGTATATCAAAAACCAAATTGAATATGGATGAAATTCCTAATTAAACAAAAAAAAAACATTAACACATGTTAAAATTTCGAACCCACAAAACAAAAATTATATAAAAACAAAACAGTGGAAATAAACTAAAAACAAACACTATTCGGGCGCAAAACCTAAAAGCAATAAGTAACGCGCGAAACTTAAAACAAACATAAATCGGGCGCGAAATCTAAAAATGCCTAAAACAATAAAACACAACAAAAATACAATAAGACAATAAAATACAACAATAATACACAACAACGGAAAAAACGGGCGCGAATATTAAAACAAATATATATACAACAAAATAGCAACACAAGCAGGTAGCCAGCTGGAGCACAAGAAGCCAGGCAGCTGGAAGACCGTGGAAGAAGGAAAGAGGAATTGCCAAGAAAAAGGGCATATACACACATTTTACGTTATACCCTACAAAACTCAAGTGAGCGTATTCAGTTCATACAAACTTAATTTATATCACATACATATGTATATTTACCAAACTTTTGAAAAAACCTCTAAAACAGTTCGGTAATATACATACATACATACATAACCACATATGTAAATATAATAAAAAAACTCATCTCAATGCCTATTCTTGCTTAGCTTTGTGTATTCAATCACACTTTTTCCAGCAAGACAAGACTGCTTATTTCAAATATTTACTTGTAAACATTTTTTAGAAAATATTCTTCTGTTTTATAAAACAGTAAGCAGGATAGCAATAAAGAAATAAGCAGAAGCAATTTGCAGGTATGAAATGCAAAAACATCAAATTGAAATAGCATAAAAGGTAAACGTATATACACACATATTCCTGTGTAATTGCATGGCTATTTTTTATATATTAAATTACATACATATATATGGATATACAAATATATAAGAGGACGACAAAAAATATCAAAAATATTTTTTCTATTCCGTTTTCGCGCCTCTCGCTGCTCGAAAGAATATAGACACACATATATACAAACATACGTCACACAATCTTCTTATGCCATACCCTATCAACATTGGGTCAATTAGATATGAAACTTATTTAAAAATAATTTGAAAATAAATAAAAGATCCGAAAAAATTAACAGTACCACAAATTATAAAAACGAATATGTAATTTATTCAAAACAAAAATAAAAAAGGCGCTTAACATAGATAAATATTTCAACGTATATATGTATACTTATTCATATACATACATATTTACATATTCAAAGTCTACATTGTCAACTATCCGGCAATACCTCTTGTTCTTTGGCAAACAAAAACAAGCAGGATTGCATACGAAAAGCGAATTGATCTCTCTAACGAGCTCTCAATTGCTTAAGAACAAAAACATAATCATAAAATCATACAAACAATTTGTGCATGCTAATGTAAAAATTGAATTGATCTCTTCAACGAGCTCTCAATTGCACGAAATATAAGTACATACAAACGTACATATATATGTATATACAAGTCCGAGCATTAGGGTGTACCTAAATACAAAATATTCGGACATAAAATAATTTATATAATAAAAAGTACGGTTTTTAATAGCAATTAACAATTGAAATATATTTTCGAACTAAAATATAAATAAATAATATTATTTTGAAAAAAAAAATGGTTAACAACAACAATAATCAAAATACACCTGCAGGAGCTACACGCCCAAAACAGGTTGCTAAATTTATTTCAGTAAGTGACAGTTTAACAAGATACTGCACTAGATTTGCCTCTTCACCGATTCACGAAAACTCGGAATCGTTATTAGAAATAAAAGGCCAAAATCTTAAAAATTTCTGGGCTCGTCTCCAAACGGCTCATGACGCCATAGTAGAATCTGACGATTCAGACCTACCACAAAATTTGAAACACTCGGCTTACGCAATATATGAAAACTGCTTAGACCAATATGAGGAAACAAAAGCTATGATCTCCGATCAGTTAAAGCTCATTAAAGCAATTGCACCTACTCCCCACAGTAGAGTAGAGCTGCCACAAATGCAACAATATCAAGAGGCAAGTTCAGGCATCCAACTCGAGGTGCCCGCATGTGACACAGAAACATTTTATGGAGGTTATGAAGAATGGCCGTCCTTCCGGGACATGTTTACAGCCGTTTACATCAACCATCCACAACTATCAAAAGCACAAAAATTGTATCACCTCCGATACAAAACAAAAGGTCAAGCAGGCGAAATAGTTAAACAGTTCGCATTAAATGACGACAATTTCAATTTGGCTTGGGAAGCTCTAAAAGCTAGATTTGAAAATGAAAGAATACTGGTCGATAAGCAAGTAACGACACTATTAAACTTGCCTAAAATTAAGAAAGAAACAAGTGTAGAATTCATTAAACTAGAATCCACTGTTTCTAATTGTTTGTCGGTTCTATCGACACTTAATATCCCCACAGACAGCTGGGATCCCATTCTGGTAAATATTTGCACCGCCGCATTACCAGAAAAGTCGTTACTTCTATGGGAGCAATCGCTCTCATCACGAAAAAAGTGCCCAACGTGGCAACAAATGAAAGATTTTCTCACCACCCAATATGAAATTGCGGAAAGGTTAGAAGAAAAAGTAAACAAAACTAAGAACAAACACGACCAAAATGGAAGCTTAAATAGACACCAAGCTAGAAGCAATAAAAATTTAAGCAAAAGCTTTTACAAAACACAAACGTTCACAACAGAACAAAGAAAACAAACGTCATGCGAACTATGTAAAAGAGGGCATAACCTTACATCTTGCGAGAGGTTTAAAAATTTAACAGTTAACGAACGAAATAATTTTGTCAGGTCAAAAAGACTTTGCACAAATTGTCTGTCACATGCGCATACATATAAAAATTGCAAAAGCAAATTTAACTGCTTATATTGTCACAAAAGACACAATTCAATGCTTCATTACAGCAGATATCCCATCTCACCCCAAAGAAGCGCTTATTCACAAAAAAGATCCACGGGTTTAATTGCAAACGCAAACCCCGAAACCCAAAATTCAAAAAATTGCCAAGAGACACCATGTTGCTCAAAGGCACAAAAAACTCAAACGCTGCACAGCCAAACACAAAGTGGACTAGTTACCGAACTAGTTACCACCACACCAACTGAAGTTGTGAAAAAATCAAATAAATGCCTTAATTCACAATTAAGGAAATCTCAATATATAGGGAAACTTCCCCAAATATTAAACAAAACTAAAGAAGATCAGTATTGTGAGCACTTCTCTAAAGCCACAACTACTGGATCAAATAATGGCCGGTACGTCGTACGACAACCACTAGAGCCACAATTTTCTAATACCCCATATAAAAGTAGGAAAAACAAGGTCAGATTCCCTCTGACAACCTCATACAAAAAAACACATATATGTTCGTAACTTTTCGGCCCCGCAGGATGGCTTTCGCCAATAATGAAAAAAAAAAAAACCAAATCTGAACAAATCCTAGAGCGGTGGCGGGCTACTAAACGCCAAATTAGTGCACACGCACTAAAACATTAAATATACTATAACATAGTTGTATCAAAAAGTCGACACCTTTCATAAATTTTCAAAAAAAAAATAAAATCTCCATAGGAAGCTAAGGGATCACCATACTCCCAATGCGATACAATGACACACCTACACTTACAAAAGGCAAAGGTCGCTATTATCACATCTATTCAAGCGCTCCTCATATGGGTGGGTTGTGTAAATCAGCTATACAAAGTTTTCAATTAAGTATACAAAATTATCTACTCCACGAATCGAAGCCGTTCTCTATTCACGGCCACTCTCTCGCAAGATCCCCCTATTATCACAGTCCTAACTCTAGGGCTAAGGAGTACCCATTCCGGCCATATCTGAGCCAGGTGTGGAGTTACTATCCTTATAAGCCGATAACATAGAAAAGGCAAATAATAAACAACCGGTGTACCATATCAATAAAATTAGAAATTGTAATATAACCGCAAATAAAACTAATAAGAGCAAACAACGCATATACATATTTACTATAACAATAAGTCGGATAAACCCGCAAAATATAGGTCCCAACCATACACACCTAAAAGTAAATAAATAACAAATATTATGTTTTAAAACCAAAGGCGTTTTCAGGATTTACGAGTACAGCATGTATAATGCGCTCTCGGCAACTCCACTAGCAGTACGCCGAAATACATGCAATAGCATATACATACGCAATACTAGGCAAAATATTTGCCTAGGGGGCCCAGGATGTTTAAATGAGTTAAGCATCCACCCCCTCTACTCGGTAAAACTGGCGCATCCTAATGCTACAGTGCAATTCACCATATCGCAACACCAACTCAACTCACCACATATGTATATCAACCCACTTATCAAAAGGGATGGACAAAAAAAAAGGAAAAGGGCTCACTTTTTTGGTTGACACTTTTTGGGCACACACAGTTCGCACGTCAACAATCATCTACAAGACATTCGTTTATACACAACCGTGCTGATACTTCCGACTCGTCTGCGCGCCTAATTTTGGATCGGCCGTAATCTTGAACTATTTAATATTTGAATAAGTTTCCATTTTGTGTAACCGGAATTTGTATTACAAATAAATTAACACTAATTTCCTATCCGCTCAAATAATGCTTTTAATTAGTAACATAAATCGCGAGTGTTAGTGACTTATAAAGCTTAAATGCAGTGGTGTGATTCTCACTTGGCTGTGCACCCAAGTAAACAGCTGGAATTATAGTTCCATACTGGAACTGATACTGGTTCCAAGAAACACGAATTACCTACAACTTCACAGTTATTACTGTCAACTGTGAAGTAAAATCGCGAATGCGATGACTGTTTTTTTGATGGCAGGAAATATTTCGTATTGTCCTAGTTCACCACCGGACCCATTCGCTTCGCTTTTTTTGTCTAGGCGCGTTTTTGATGCCAATAATATCAATATCAGCGGCAATTGTACACTTTTGTAAAATACTTGTATAGTATCTTTATTTAGTTCTGCGGTTATTTATTAGTTACTAGAGGATCCGTTCACGCTTTTCTTTGACTGATACATAGATTCATAACCCAACAAAAACAGCAAATTGCTGATTTTGAGGAGTGGTTGTGTGCTCTTTAAACATAATAAAACCGAATTTTTGCGTCGGTGTGTGACAATGGAAAAACGGCTCCATCATTTCACACTGGAGTCCAATCGACAGTCATAAACCATTCTCAAGCGTGGAAAGACGGAAAAGTCGGCTGGCAAGGTTATAGCATCAGTTTTTTTGGGATGCATGTCGTATAATATTCATCAACTGATTACAGAGCCAGTTATGATCCATTGCACCGTGTATTTGGTTGTAGTTCTATTCTACCATTCCCAATATTTAGCGATAATTTTATTTTCGAGGACGGACAGTTTCAAATACTCATACACTTTATCGTTTGCGTTTAAATATTGCACTACTCTGTGCGATTCAAATCGGTACAGGCATTCTTGAGTTATAAATAGTGTTACTAACACGACGTTCTTTTATACTTTCTGACTCTACTGACTTGAAATCATCTCTCCTTAACAAAGCGTGAGACTACGTGGTTTTTTTAATCCATCAATCCCTTGTTTTCAAGCTATTCTCGAAAGCCTTTATGGAGAATTGACCTAACTTCATCAATCTTGCAGCTAATTTTGCTCGATTGGTGATATGTTTAGTAACTTCGCTAGTGCAGTCGTTAGAGTGGTTCTTAGCGCTCCTGTTATGAAGAAAACAAATCCTGCGCTGGTAGGCTCTCTCTTGAACATGACATACATGCCAATGGCACATCCAGAATCTATTTTTCGGCAAATTCACTGAACATTACTCAGAATCGGTAGAGTAAACGGATTTAAAGTAGCTATAACTCGGTAATAACCTTTTTCATCTCTGTTCATACAAGTATTGTATGTTTTACATTAAAATATTACAGAAGTTTTCCATACAAGTACATACATATAATTTTAAGCTAGGAAAGGCATTGGACTTCGAACGTCAACTTAAGGCCACCGCACTTTCTTTTCATTTTGCTCTTAATTTATTACATTTTTATCGTTCGTTAAATTTCTTTCAGCTAACACATTGAGTGCCATGTTTTTGTACGACTCTTAATACCGCGTCGCAGAAAATATACGACAGGGCATGTTTCGCATTCTACCTTGTCGTATGCATTCGTGTGCGGTTACTTGAAAGCTTTTATGTTTCCAGCGTAGGCTTATAATTGCAGAAAATTTTGGTCTGAATTTCATAGCGCTATGATAATTTTTGTTTGTTTTATTATAAAATCTCTGAGCTACATTTTGTGTTTGATTATTTATTCAAATTAGCATTTAGATATATTTTAATATTATACTTTTTAAGGTGCGTAAATTTTGGAAAACAATCAATACATAATAGGACATTGTGAGCAATAATCATTCAAAAACCATCACTCGCTTCCAAAATCTCCAATATTTCACTATCTGCAATCTTTCGCTTCGCAATTTTTAACTAAATCGAAAGAATTAAAATAAAAAAGTAAAACAAAAAAAAAAATCAAAATAAAACTAAAAAACACAAAGTAAACACAGAAATAGCATAAAACCGCGTCTCACATTTTCGTACGACAGCGATTTTTAGGATTCCCTTAGCGTCATGCAGCCCCGTGTCGTTAAAACGTGAGACGTAAGAAAACAATTATTAAATCCAGGTATAAATATATACTACTTTTATACAGCTTTGAAACAAAAAACCACCTTGGGCACAGGAGAAGATTTTTGCAAATACGCTTGGCACTTAATGTGCTAAATGGAATTTGTGAAGTACAAGTAAATAATATGGATAACAAAACACAATATTAAACAATAATTATGCTGAATTTTTAAAAAAATGTAAAGTTCTAATATTTACATATAGAGTATACGCAAAACTAGTTTGAGTGTAGCATGCTTTTGACGAAAATATTAATAGAATTGTTGTTTAAAATATGGGCATAGTATTTCTGTAGCAAAAAAAAATAAATATATATTATTTACCTACGCAAGCTCCCAAATTGTTCCGATGAAAGCCTATGCTACATTGTGGAAGTTGAGTATTTTCGGTATCACCAATGCTAGTGTATCGAGACACATCCTCCCGTATATAATTAAAACTATGTGTTTGACGAGAAGTATATTGACCGGGATCATTATAAGAGGTACGATTATGGTAGTAATAATTTGATAAACCACTGACTGGTGGTGGCGTTGTAGTTGTAGTAGTCGGCTTCATCGTTGTGGTTGCTACAGTTGTTGGTGTACGACGGTAGCAACGGAAGGAACCTTTCGTATTATGGCACTCATACTCAAGTGGACAGTTATGCGTTCCTAATGTGCATTCATCATCGTCTTTAGGAGATGTAAAAATAGATAACATCAATATTTTCATAAGTAAACTTTGAAATTAATCATTATATTTTTTCTGTTATATACCTATACGTAGGTTGCTATATATATTTCTGGCCTAATAATGTAAATAGGCATATTTATCAACGAAAATGTTTTTTTTTGTTTTTTTTTTGTCGATTGCTGTTTTGTTTCGGGCTCATATGCATAGCGCCATGATTCGCCACTTGTGACGATCTTTTAAACGTCTTTTGAAGCACCGCGATCGTATTTTTTCAGTATTTCTTTACACCAATCCACACGAGCCTTTTTTTGAGCGATTGTCAAATTGTGCGGGATCCAACGAGAACAATCCTTTTTTACGGCCAGGTGTTCATGCAATATCGAATGTATGCTGGTGGGAGAAATGCATAGGCATGCCTCTATCTGAAGGTATGTTACATGACGGTCTTGCATTATCAGTTCACGTACGGCATCGATGTTTTCTGGCACAACGGCTCTTTTTGGACGACCTTCACGGAATTCGTCTTTGAGTGAGCGTCGGCCACGATTGAAATCGTTGTACCAGTTTTTCACAGTGCTATAGGATGGTGCTTCATAGCCATACAAAGATTTTAGTTCATCGATGCACTCTTGTCGTCATAATCCACGTCGAAAGTTGTGAAAAATGATCGCACGAAAATGTTCACGAGTTAATTCCATTTTTTGGCAGAGATGAATTTTTAAATCCCTGTAAATAAAACAATTCACGATTAAATGACAAAACGTTCTGAGTGATGTTATGCTAAAAAATGTCAAACTTTCCAATGGAAATGTCAGATTACACCTGGCAACACTTAGTGTTGCCCTAGGCCAGAATATATATAGCAGGCCTCGTATAAGTATATAAGATATAAGAGTTTTTAAACTCTCGTAGGAAATTGAATTTTTTCTCGTTGTAATTTTTGCTTACCATCGCAGTTGCCTGTTTCGGCATTTAGTGTATAACCGGTACCGCAGCTTTGTAGTCTAACGCAGACATATGATCCGTATGTATTGTCACATCGTTGCGTTGGTAAGCAGTTATGGTTATTAATAGAACACTCATTTATATCTGGAAAACGTACGTGTATGTAAGATAATATTGTGAATACAATTTGTATGTAAATTAGTTAATCTATTTCAATATATACTTCTTCCTAAAAACACTACATACAGTATGTACACATAAGTATTGGCATATGTGGTCTTCATTTTTCTACGTACTTCTATGAGCAATCATAGTAAGACTTTGCCCAAAATTTTAAAATTCTTCATTTATTCTTCAAAACCTATTCCATCCCCCACAAAGTAATCCCCCATGGTCACAACACACCTGGGTTAACGTTTTTTCCAATCCTTGAAAAAGTTGTTAAAGTCAATTTCCCGAATAGCGTTCTATGTGCGTAACGATTTATGTTTACTTTCTTCAGTTGACTCAAAAAGGCTTCTCCGGTGCGGTCGTTTCAGTTCGATGAAGAGCCAGTAGTCACACGGAGTTAAATCAGGCGAATACGTTGATTGCGGCACAAAGAATAAATACAGTATGCGACGGTACATTATCGTGGTACAGAAACCGAGAGTTGCCGGCCCACAATTCCGGCCACTTTTTACGAATAGCTTCGCGCAAACGACTCATAATGATCAAATAGTATTCCTTGTTGACAGTTTTGCTGGTCGAAAGGCATTCGGAGTACACCACACCTTGATAATCAGGGAAACTTGTCAACATAACCTTGATTTTTGACCTGTTTGACGTGGTTTTTTAGGCTCCGGATCACCTTTGCTACGACATTCGACCTTTTCCAAAATTATGAGCGTTTCCGCACCAGAAATTTGATCCCGAAAACACAAAATTTAATGGAACTTCTTTTTTTGAACTATTTCAACTGTCATAAAAATTGTCGAATGCACTTTATTTACCCCAGAATGACGCGAATGGGTTTTCGCGCGAAACTATTATTAAAAAGTTTTACTTTTTTCTTTTTTGCCCATAGTATTATATAATACTATATAGTACATCATAAAATACAATATAACCCCAAATAAAAATATGAGAGGAACGCATTTAATCATTTCCTTAATTTCGAAATACATATCACTTTAAATTTTAATTTCGATATGATATTAAAATACGTACATATATTAATGGCTTAATCAAACCTAGGTTCATGTCATGTTTCGGGAAGATTTCTTGTCAAATGAAAAGGCTTTCTCGACAAACACAGTTTGCACATGCTATAGTGGTCCAATATCGACGGTACTAACAAATTACCAGCTTGAAAGATGTGTGCAAAATTTCAGATTGATATCATAAAAATTGAGAGCCTATTCGCGTATGAACGGACAGACTGCCATAGCTAAATCGACTTAGGGGATCAAGCTGAATATTTATATACATATACATATGTTCTACAGGAACTCCGACGTTACCTTCTGGGTGTTACAAACATCGTTGCAAACTTAAGTAATAAACCCCTTTCCGTGTGTTCTACTACTGGATAGCTGAGCTTCATGGGCGCGCTCAGTACTTCTTTCTTGATTGTCCCGCCTTTACGAGATCAAGACTTAAACACTTGACACTAACATTTTCAGATGTCCCTCCGAACTGTTGGCTATAAAAATTAAACGATTGAGAAAATTTTTTTGTCCGCAAGGCGCTATGCAGATTTGTAACCCAATTACTGGAGTTATATTTTTATGGAATCACATAATAGTGGAAACTTTGGATCAGCCATCTAACCTAATTAATATACTCTGCTCAAGGAATAAAAATCCATCTGATACCTAAACAGTACTTTGAATAGTGTCATCCCAACTCTGCTTAAAATGAAAGAAACTATTGCAATGGTTTACTAAATTCCAAAAATTGAGAAAACTCACACTCTCTATGTATGCCTCTAATAACTTAGATTGACTATCTTATAAAGAGTATTCTCCGAATATGGTCAGCAGCAAGATTTCCTGTTTCCACATCTCAAGAAAAAAAAACGATTTCTTGCTGGAACTTAGGGACTTATTTTCGATAAAAAAAACAAACTTTAGCACATTAATCGAAAACTTGAATGCCGCTATAATCGGTACATCGCTCTCGATAGTGACTGGAATAAGTAAAATAGAATTTTTCAAAAATATCCCCTTAAATTGATGAGACTTTTTAAATCTTGGTGTTAAAAACCTTGGAGCTCTGTTGTTTTCTTAGACTCACCAACACTTAGTACTCACCCACACATGCGTTCGTGGTTGCATCAAGATTAAAACCTATTTTGCAATCACAACGGTAACCACCAATGTCATTGATGCATATCTGACTGCTATCACATGCATATTCATCTACTAAACATTCATCAACATCGATACAGCCATCGTTTTTATATTGGAAACCGGCACTGCAGATATTTTCACATTTCTCTTTGTGTGGGTCGCACTTCTTGGAATTCACGCTCAAACAATGGAAACCGCCCATAGTGTTATGGCAATACTGACTGTTTTTACAGTTGTGTAATTTAAAAGCACATTCATCAACATCCAGACATTTTCCTTTGTTATGGTTAAATTCATAACCAACGTCGCAACGTATTGAATCCACTTTGTTAAAGTTTTCTGACCGGTTATCCCCAATTACGCCTTGTTTTGACTGTGTTTCTCCATTTCCAACATCGTCTTCGTCAACATCCTCTATGTCTTTCCCCACATTGACTTCATTTTTGTGTACTTTATCAGTATCTACAAATTTATATATAAAAAATTAGTTTTGCTTATATAAATCTGGTGTTGATTTTTTGAATGTAATAAGTTAATATTAAGAGATAAGGTATTGGATAAAAATACGTTTGATCTAATTAATTCAAATTACTATGTTTGATATTATTGCATAAAATTAAATTAATGAACTATGTAAAACTTCACTGGAATAGAAAAACAATGAAACCTTTGTATTTAATACAAAATAACAAACGTTAAAAATATGTTTATTTTGATCGGTCAGTTTAAATTTCAGCTATTTGCTACAGTTGTCGGATCTGGAGAATTTCTTTTTGCTTTAGATAATAACATGTTTTGTTGCCGTAGATAACACTAGCCGACAATGGATTTTGCTCTGAAATAAAAATTATATATTTTGGTTCCTGTTAGTATGTATATCATTAGAAAAAT
Source organism: Bactrocera tryoni (assembly GCF_016617805.1). Classification (NCBI taxonomy): domain Eukaryota; kingdom Metazoa; phylum Arthropoda; class Insecta; order Diptera; family Tephritidae; genus Bactrocera; species Bactrocera tryoni. The sequence continues at coordinate 633,907 of NW_024396572.1, forward strand.
AATAAAAAAAATCCTTAGGTCCAATTACGATAATATTATTGAAGTTATACTTCTTACATCTGATAACTCAAAGCGAACTTAATGATCTGATTCGTGACCTTGATTTACCAAAAGAGGAATCAGAACTTTTAGCTTCTAGACTAAAACAATGGAATTTATTGCATCCAGAGACAAGAATCTGGATCAAGAAATCTTATCGGAAACGACATAGTACTGTTGTGGATTTCTTTGAAAAGGAAAACGATCTAGTCTATTGCAAAGATGTATATGGGCTTATGAAAAAAATGTTTTGTACCTATTCACCTGATCAGTGGAGACTATTTATTGATTCATCGAAAATAAGTTTGAAGGCGGTTTTGTTACATAATGGTAACGAACTTCCATCTGTACCTCTAGCGCATGGAGTACATATCAAAGAAACCCATGAAAATATCAAAAATCTACAACAAAAAATTCAGTATGCTAAACATTCTTGGAAAATTTGTTCTGATTTAAAAGTAGTTGGGATGTTACTAGGTATGCAAGCTGGTTACACAAAATTTTGCTGTTTTATGTGGGAATGGGATAGCAGAGCTCGAAGTAAACACTATATCCAAAAAGAGTGGCCAAAAAGAACAGACTATGTACCTAATCAGAAAAGTGTGTCCAATCTTCGTCTTGTTGAACCCGAGAATATTGTATTGCCATCATATAAAATTAGGCTTAATGAAAAATTTTGTAAAAGCAATGGATAAAACGGGAGAAGGTTTTCAATACCTTAAAAGTATATTTCCGAGACTTAGTGATGCGAAATTAAAAGAAGGGATTTTTGTGGGGCCAGAAAAAAAAGCATGGCTTTCATTTGTTGAGGTTGTAAAAAATTTTTTGGGTAACACCAAATCACCCGATTATGAAGAACTCATATCAAGCCTATTGACGGATTTTCAGGCCTTAGGGTGTAACATGTCCCTAAAAATACATTTCCTACATTCGCACTTGGATTTCTTTCCTCCCAATTTAGGTGCAGTCAGTGATGAACATGGGGAGAGATTTCACCAAGACATATTGAGAAAAAGAAAAGGTGTCAAGGCAAATGGACTCCTAGCATGCTGGCAGACTATTGCTGGATATGTTTACGTGATAATCCTGACTACCAATAAGGCAGAAGTTCAAAAAAGTACAAGAAAATATAAATTGAGGGATAAAAATTTGTAATATTCAATATATTTTTTTTTTGCAAAAACTTTTCTTTTATTTTCCTCTTAACCTGGACCTAGCAATTTTTTTTATATTCAAATTATATATGTACCTTATCAAAGCAACATAAAAAAACAAGTTTGGTTTCAGAGCAGAAAAAAAATGTCAAAATAGTCGGCTAGAGTAATATATCGTTTTTGGATATATTTGTGCTCACGATTCCCGATTCCCATTCACTATTTTCCTCTCGTTTATTTTTAAGTCTTTATTTTCATTTTACATAACAAAAATTAGAAAACTTGGAACAAATCAACATACGTACAAGTATATAAATAATATCAGCTTAGTTCTGAAAAATTAGGAGGCATAGAAGGAAACAGAGATACAATTGTCGAAAACATATAATACATATTTATTAAACGTCTTTTATGAGTTCTACTACGATACAATCATCCTTGTAACTTTCTTTCAACACTTTTAAATTCTAGTGGAGGATGGAGTCATGTGTATTTTATTTATTTATTATAATATGACTTGTAAATCAATTTACAAACATACTAGAAAAAAAAGGAACTGGCTGCTTAGGCCTTCGTCCCATTTTGTACATATTAATTTACTTATATAAACATTTCAATTTTAAATTAATTTTAATAATATAGCAGGTAGATGTTTTCTTATATTTTCGTAGTCCAGTGTGGCTATAGCGGTATGCAAATCAACATTTTGCGATGTGTCATTGTAACAGTTTATTAGATGTTGCATGGTCAGGGTATCATTGCAGTTCATGCAAAGTGGTGGTGAATCTTTTGAAAGTAAATATCCGTGCGTTAATTTTGTGTGACCGAGTTTAAGTCTCTTCAAAACAAGTTGCTGGTGTTTTGTTTTAAAATTCGATTTACTGCCATGCTGTTGAGATAACTGGTGCATAGTTTTATAATGAGCATTAATTTTGTTTTCATAATTAGAGACACGTTGTTTTTTGGTGAAGTTTGCAAGGCACCTTTTAATATCTTTTTCGGTGTAGTTATTTAATAAAAAAGTAGGATGAGAGTGTGCGTCTTTTGCTAATTGATCGGCATTTTCATTACCCGTAATGTTTACATGCGCTGGCGTATGTAAAATTTTTATATTTTTGCCTCGTATTAGAGTCTCCTTAACCCTACGTGTGAGAATATCACTAATATTTGCAGCTTTTAAAGCGTTTATAGATGAGAGACTATCGGTGCATATTATTAGTTTACAGCCTTTAGGTTTTAATTTTGCAGCTTCTTCAATTGCTGTAATTTCCGAGGTGAATATAGCGGTGTAGCTAGGCAAAAGTCCATTTTAAAAATGTGGAACGCTTCACGATTTTGCGTCATCATTGCGCAGGGATGAATGTAGAAGTGTAGAAGTTCATGCAAGTGAGGAAAGTTCTCTGATCGCCATTCACTTGGGAATGGTCAGAAACGATTCTTTTACACATGGCTCAAGCAGCTCACTACTTCCGGTCTTTGACCAAGTATCCTCTGGGTAGCCAGCTGGTTGATGTCCTCGTAAAAACAAAGGCTGACATCACCGCCGTCCAAGAAATGCGATGGACGGGACAAGGACTGAGACGAGTAGGTCCTTGTGACATTTACTACAGTGGCCATATAAAGGAGCGCAAGTTTGGTGTAGGATTCGTGGTGGGAGAGAGACTCCGTCGCCGAGTACTATCATTCACTCCGGTGAATGAACGTCTAGCCACAATCCGCATCAAAGCGTGGTTCTTCAACATATCGCTGATTTGCGCCCACGCCCCGACGGAAGAGAAGGACGATGTGACCAAAGATGCCTTTTATGAGTGCTTGGAGCGCACTTATGAAGGCTGCCCCCGCCACGATGTCAAAATCATGCTTGGCGACTTTAACGCCAGGGTGGGAAAAAAGGTGTCTTTGGCTCTACGGTCGGTAAATTCGGCCTCCACGACGAAACATCCCCTAATGGGTTGAGGCTGATTGACTTCGCCGGGGCCCGAAATATGGTTATATGTAGTACTAGATTCCAGCATAAGAAGATTCATCAAGCTACCTGGCTGTCTCCGGATCGAAAAACTACCAACCAGATCGATCATGTTGTGATAGACGGAAGACACATCTCCACTGATTTAGATGTGCGTGCGCTCCGAGGTCCTAACATCGACTCGGACCACTATCTTGTTGCAGCTAAGATTCGCACCCGCCTCTGTGCAGCAAAAAACGCGCGCCACCAAACACAAGGAAGATTCGACGTCGAGAAGCTGCAATCACCACAGAAAGCCGAACGATTTTCTACTCGGCTTGCACTCCTGCTCTCTGAGAGCACTCGTCAACAACTCGGTATAAGGGAACTGTGGGACGGAATTTCAACTCTGTACAGCTGCAACCAAAACCATTGGTTTTCGGAAAGAGCAAAAGAACAGCTGGTACGACGAGGAGTGCCGTGTCGCAGCGGAGAGAAAACAGGCTGCCTACCTCGCAACGCTACGATCGACCACTACACGTGCGGGATGGGATAGATACCGAGAGTTGAAGAGGGAAGCGAGACGCATTTGTAGACAGAAGAAGAAAGAGGCCGAAATGCGTGAGTACGAAGAGCTTGATAAGCTGGCCGACAGGGGCAATGTTCGAAAATTCTACGAAAAAATGCGGCGGCTTACGGAAGGTTTCAAGACCGGAGCGTACTCTTGTAGAACCCCCAAAGGTGATCTAGTCACTGATGCCCAGACCATACTTAAATTATGGAGGGAACACTTCTCCAGCCTGCTGAATGGCAGTGAACGCACAACACCAGGAGAAGGAGAACCCGATTCCCCAATCGATGACGATGGAGCAGACGTTCCATTACCCGAACATGAGAAAGTTCGAATAGCAATTGCCCGCCTGAAGAACAACAAAGCGGCAGGGGCCGACGGATTGCCGGCCGAGCTATTCAAACACGGCGGCGAAGAACTGATAAGGAGCATGCATCAGCTTCTTTGTAAAATATGGTCGGACGAAAGCATGCCCAACGATTGGAATTTAAGTGTGCTATGCCTAATCCATAAGAAAGGTGACCCCACAATCTGCGCCAACTACCGTGAGATTAGCCTCCTCAACATCGCGTATAAGGTTCTATCGAGCGTATTGTGTGGAAGATTAAAGCCCACCATCAACAAACTGATTGGACCTTATCAGTGTGGCTTCAGACGTGGCAAATCAACAACCGACCAGATATTCACTATGCGCCAAATCTTGGAAAAGACCCGTGAAAGGAGAATCGACACACACCACCTCTTCGTCGATTTCAAAGCTGCTTTCGACAGCACGAAAAGAGCTGCCTTTATGCCGCGATGTCTGAATTTGGTATCCCCGCAAAACTAATACGGCTGTGTAAACTGACGTTGAGTAACACCAAAAGCTCCGTCAGGATCGGGAAGGACCTCTCCGAGCCGTTCGATACCAAACGAGGTTTCAGACAAGGCGATTCCCTATCGTGTGACTTTTTCAACCTGCTTTTGGAGAAAATAGTTCGAGCCGCAGAACTAAATAGAGAAGGTACCATCTTCTATAAGAGTGTACAGCTGCTGTCGTATGCCGATGATATTGATTTCTCCAGGCTGGACAAGGAAGCACAGAAAATGGGTAACGAGGGCAAGACGAAATATCTCCTGTCATCAAACAAACAGTCGTCGCACTCGCGACTTGGCACTCACGTCACTGTTGACAGTCATAACTTTGAAGTCGTAGATAATTTCGTCTATCTTGGAACCAGCGTAAACACCACAAACAATGTCAGCCTAGAAATCCAACGCAGGATAACTCTTGCCAACAGGTGCTACTTCGGACAGGGTAGGCAATTGAGAAGCAAAGTCCTCTCTCGACAAACAAAAACCAAACTCTATAAGTCACTCATAATTCCCGTCCTGCTGTATGGTGCAGAGTCTTGGACGATGTCAACAACGGATGAGTCGACGTTGCGAGTTTTCGAGAGAAAAGTTCTGCGAAAGATTGATGGTCCTTTGCGCGTTAGCCACGGCGACTACCGCATTCGATGGAACGATGAGCTGTATGATATATATGATATATATGACGACATTGACATTGTTCAGCGAATTAAAAGACAGCGGCTACGCTGGCTAGGTCATGTTGTCCGAATGGACGAAAACACTCCAGCTCTGAAAGTATTCGACGCAGTACCCGCCGCGGGAAGCAGAGGAAGAGGAAAACCTCCACTCCATTGGAAGGACCATGTGGAGAAAGACCTTGCTACGCTTGGAATATCCAATTGGCGCCAGGTAGCGAAAAGAAGAAACTACTGGCGCGCCGTTGTTAACTCGGCTATAATCGCGTAAGCGGTGTCTACGCCTACTAAGAAGAAGAAGAAGAAGAAGAAGTGCAGATCTCAAACTCAGATTCAATTTTATCGTATCATATCAGGTTTTTAGTAAAGTTAATTTATTGCCTATTTTATATTTTTTGTGAAACACAGACGTTACAAAAAAATAACATGAAGGTAGTGGCATATTTACACAAAACTCTCCACTCTTTGCTTGACTGTGTCATACAAAAACGCGCAAAACTTGGTATAATATCAATAAAGGAAACAATATTTTGTCACAAAAGATTACGTTACGTAACAAAAGTTGATATACCTACAGGTAGTAAATATTTAGTTCAGAATTTAAGAAGAAATTTAATTTTTAGACCTAATATAATACATAAACGTACAGCTACAACTTCGGGCGCCCGGGGCCAAGGATATTCTGCCGCCCTCTTTATCTTCCTAACTACAAGTTTCATAAGTTAGCTCAAACAAAAGTGAATTTTTACAAAATATCTTTGGTATTAAGTATATAAAATTTAAGAACTAGAACCCACGCAAATTCTGAAGTTCCAAAATTGTCACAATATGGTTTTTGAGGAAATTGAAAGTAAATTTACAAGACATCTTTATAAAAGCCATAGAAAAAACCTATTTTCGCCCTATATCTTGTACACTTTTGACACAATTTGCAGGAATTTTTGCCCAAATTGGAGTTTTTAAATACCATTTTTGAAAACTTGAAGAAATAAAAGAATGGATGATGGAGTCATGTGTAGAAGTTCACGCAAGTGAGGAAAGTTCTCTGATCGCCATTCACTTGGGAGTGGCCAGAAACGATTCTTTTACATATGACTCAAGCAGCTCACAACTTCCGGTCTTCGACCAAGTATCCTCTGGGTAGCCTAAGAACATCCGTTCGAAGGCGAGCTAAAGTGAGAAGGCGAAACATCCCCATAGGGTTGTGCGCTGGGTGTGGGACCCGCCACGTAAAAAGCTCACCCCAATGAAACACTACCAACAGCCTCGGATGAGAAACCCCCCTTTTGATGACGGCCATGGCAAACGAAATAAGGACAATGATATTAGGGCATGCACCTGGAATGTCCGGTCCCTTAATTGGGAAGGTGCCGTTGCCCAGCTGGTTGATGTCCTCGGGAAAATAAAGGCTGACATCACCGCCGTCCAAGAAATGCGATGGACGGGACAAGGACAAAGACGAGTAGGTACTTGGGCATTTACTGCAGTGGCCATATAAAGGAGCGCAAGTTTGGTGTGGGATTCGTGGAGGGAGAGAGACTCCGTCGCCGAGTACTATCATTCACTCCGGTGAATGAACGTCTAGCCACAATCCGCATCAAAGCGAGGTTCTTCAACACATCGCTGATTTGCGCCCAAGTTATGGTTTACAAAATAAAAAGCTTCGGCCATTTTTTTGACAACCGTATTTATTGAAGTGAATCTTAAGACTAACTAACTTTTCATTCCTTATTAGTTTACATACTCCTTATTCTAATGCTAACTGTACTGACATTCTTAGTTAGTTCGATTCTAATATTAGGCTTAACTGTATTATCGTTCGACATTAGCTTATTTACTTATATATACTTATTTATGTATGTATATATGTATGTATATATTTATGTTTTTAGTTGAGTTGGCGTTAGTATACCTGAAATACGCTGCCTCTCTTTTTCCACAACTAAGCCTAATGTGGAACCTAATTTTATGTTAGTAAGCTATTAAGCATTTACTAAATACATACATAAGTATATATTATTACAAGGTGTTTAGAGTATAGGAATGTAACTCCTCCACCCTTTGATTTGAGATTCTCCTGGATCTCATTACAAAAATATATGTATAATAATTTTATTGAATTTTAATTAATTCAATCGATAAAATAAGTTTTTTTTATGAATATGTAAATTGTAAACATTTTTAATTTGGAGTTGTTTTCAATATGATTTTAATAACTTAGCGTATCTATGTATAGGTGCATTCCACTGTTACGTACAGACAAGTTCAACTAATTTTAAGGTTTTATCAGATATATATATATTTTTCTCTAATTTCATCGATTATATGCTAGTCTTTAATAGTGCGAAGAAATATTAAAAAAAAAGTCATGAAATACTGAAGAAAAATGCAAACAACCCACGTCACGTACGGGACACATCAAGTCAACCAACATTCGAAATCGTTATAGTTTTATTCAGATTTCAGCGAATATATTACAGGTGCACAAAAAGTGTCTTCGAAGGAAATTATAAATAAGAATCAAGCTTGCTACTAGCGAAAAAAAATATTAATTAAAACACATATTTATAATTCAAAAACATTTATTTTATATTTGTCACGTACAGACGAGTCGCGTCAGTACGGGACATAGTTCAACTTAAATCTATATTATATGTATGTAAACATCAATATGTAAATAAAGTTTTGTCTTGGGAAAGGCAATGTTTTCTGCACTCCACAACATTCTCAACAGTTTTAATAAAATGGAAGTTGGAAATTCCAGTTATCGTTTGGCATTGTCCCACGGCGATGCACTTTTAATCCTTTCATAAATTTCAGAGGATGCCACATAAATCACACGGGTTTTTGTGGGCTCATCATTTTCTCCCTTACAAGTCTTTTGATATTTCCGCCAACTCCGTCTTTCATACCTTTTCCATGCGATGTAGCAAAATATTTCCAATAAAAGAGCCTTTTGTACTTTTCGCTCAACATTGATGTTAGTTTAACCATATAACGGTTCTTAAATTCCGATGAAGGGCCGTCACTCCAAATAATTTCCGCTGAAGGTAAGTCTTCATTTTCTTTATGCATCAAGTCAAACAACTTAGTGATGAAAACAAAAACTGTATCCTTGTCTTTCGAATTTGCATCTGAGTATATAAGATATGTTTGGCAATTGCCTTTGTAAAAACTTGCAGCAGTAAATAAGAGAACACTTGTTCGTGACCAGAGTGCGCTTTGAACTTCATTCTGGTATTCACAGCCAAAAGACATCGCAAAATCAACTTGAAGGATTTGCACATTTTCATTGCATTGGTCTTTTTGAAATTCACCGGCTTGAACTAGTTTTAAATTAACATGCTTCATCATAATATGGATATAATCAATCAATTTTTCTTTAAGTTCACCTGAAATTGTTTCGTGGTTTACTAAACGTAGTTTATTTTCTGATTTTTTTTCCCATTCTTTCCATACACAGATTGTACTTAAACTCATAGAAATTAATATTTTTTTGCCATCAGAACAAGTATCACATTCATTTTTCCAGGACTTCGAATCCAAAGAAGGATCACATAAAATCATAGTCCACCAGTCGTTACAATAATTTTGTTTTAAACCTTTCAATTTGAACATAAAATTTTCATGAGTTAAACATTTGCACTGGTCTGAAGGTGTGTCTTTCATTAGCAAAACGTTTTTCGGTCTTAGACTACAAAATTTTGAAAATCCAATTTCGATATTAGGAAAAAATTCTTTAAAAATGCAAAAGGCTTCTCGTAGGTACAAAGTCAAATAATGCTTTTGACACTTCTTCCTAATGCCGTTTTTCCAAACAACGATGAAATCATTTGCGCCTGGGCAGGTATACACAATATCCGGACGATAGTAAAATGCTTTCATATCGTCATAACGTGTATCGTCACCTGATGTGCTAATGTTTGGGCTTTCTGCCAGAGCAATGTCCATTTTACGCGCTAGTTCTGTAAAAACCACTTTTTTCTTTCTTGATGATTGAGGCAGTGCTTTTAGAGCCTTTTGAACAGCTTTAGATAAAGTCTGTTTCGACTTGTACGAAGATTCAGTACTTACAGAAGAATCAGTAGGATTTTTAAGTTCAACCCGCTTTTTTGCCCTTTGCAATCTTTTCTTATCCCTTTCCTTAAGTAAAATTGCGTTTAACTCACCTTGAGAAAGATTTTCTGCTTTTCGTTTATGAAGCTCACGCAATCTTTTAGTCTCATTAGCGATAAAGTTTGGATCTTTCTCTTTTTGCTTCTCTCGAAATTTTCGCATGCAGCTAGCACTGGTTGATGGTCGCTCATTTTTGCGTTATTGAGATTTGCAGTACAAAAAAGGGCTTTGTTTATTGTAAAAGTTGAAGATGTCAGATAACTTATTATTTGGCGTCACGTACAGACACTTTATTATCACCAAGAATGTATTGTAAGCAAAGCGATTTCAAACAAAATTGTTTCACCAGTTTTTAGACCGCTAAAAGTTAGCTGTTAACAGAAAAATTCAATTTGTGTAGTCGACTTGTTTTATAATTATTAATAGAAAAAGGAATTAAGCGTCACGTATGGGACATCGAAACTTACCTTTCCGTTATGATTACTTTCTTATCAAAAAAACACTTAACCAAAAAAATTAGTATGCAGTTGAATACAGCGGACTATACACTATAACTAAGAACAGAAATCTCGTTTCTATCTGATAAACAATAGCGGTAGCGACCTTGCAAAAAGTTGTGTTAAAACTAATGAAAAAATCCGACTTGTTGTTACTCTCAATAAATAACGGTATTTACAAAAAATGAGACATACTCACTGCAATTTTTGTAAATTATTTTAGATGAGAACATAATCTCACTATGTACGTGCAATAATATATAAAAAATGCATATTTGTAAAACAGTTCAGAGTTCCACTTTTTTATGGAATGCACCTATAGTGCTTAAGCAAAAGAAACGTTGTTTTATATTAATATTAATATAAATTATGATAGGTAATTATTGTTTTATATTTTTACAATTTTATTTTCAACAATGGTAAGTATATATTTATTAAAATTGAGACGATCGATGGGAATATAGGTTATATACATATAAATAATATTTCATATTTGAGGTATGTACGTTTTCTAGATTTAAATTTTGATTTTTCTTTGTGTCTATCGCTTTTATAATTTCGAATGAAACCTTCTCTCCTTTTTTCTAGGTAATTTTCCTTTCTTGTGTTATGTTTAGAAATGATCTTCAATTTTGCTTCTTCTAACCGATTTTTAATTATGCTATGATTAACTTTGTTGTTTTGAAAATTTAAAGGAGTAGCTTTTATTGTGGTATGAAGTGAATTGTTATAAAGTTTTACGGCTTTACACATTTGAATAGTAATTGAAACTTTTTCTTCTAAATTTAGGGTTCTTATACGTTCGGTAAGAGTATTATTTATTCTCTCTACATCTGAATTTCCCGTATGGCTATGTGGTTTAGTGGCATGAAATTCTATATTTTCTCTATTTAAAAATTCCCGGATTGGTTTTGAATTAAATTCATTATCGAAAACAAACTTTTTTATATGGCCTTTAATTGACAAAAATTCATTAATTTTATCTATGATCGTTTGAATATTTCTATCGGGTAAATGGAAAGAAATAACATGTTCTGAAAATTTATCGATGAATATTATAAATGACTGTTTACTGTTAACATAAGAATCTAGATGAACAATTTCATTAACTGTATTTGGTGCTTCGGTAATTTGAAATTTAGCTTTGATCGGGTTTCTATCATATTTTCCACCATTACATATGTCGCAATTATTTATTATTTCATGGATTTTAATTTTTAGTTCTGGATGATACACTTTATGTTTCATTCCCTCGTAAGTTGGAATAATGCCCGAATGTCCTACTTCGATTTTATGGAAAAACGATATTTGTCTCTTTAGTTCGTATTCATCTTCGATATCTTTGGCAAAGTTTGTACAATTTACAAAAGAAATATTTTGATTGTTTGCGAAAGAATTTAAAAGTATTTGTTCTACTTCATTATGTTTCTCTTCATTAAGATCAAAATATATAGCGATCTTACCTTTTTCAAAATGTTTATTTACAATATTAATAACGTTGTGAGAGTTAATATCTCTTATATCGATAAAAATGCGTTTGTTTTTGAAAATATTTTCTACTTCTTTTTCTTTTGCTTCGACTAAAATTAATTGCTGTTTGAAACGATTTACGACTGTATTGAGAATGTTATAGTGATTATAAAGATTTTCTTCAGCAGAATGGCTAGTTTGGACTTCTATTGAAAGCATTCTTTGGTCTTGTTGTTCACCAGCGTTTAAATCTTTTATTTACAACATTTTGTTAAGGGTCATTCCCAAATTTTCGGAATTCACCATGTTTATTTCATCACTGTTAATTCGGCTCAGAAAATCCGCTATTTTATTTTCTTTACCGGTTATATAATCGATTTTTGCATCGTACTCTCCTAATTGTACCAGCCAACGTTGAAGTCTTGGATTTACATCCTTACCAGAATTTTTCTTGTGTAGCCATTTAAGTGGTTGATGATCTGTTTTTAGATCGAATTCTCTTCCATATAAGTAGGGTCTGTACTATTTTACTGACCACACTATTGCTAATAGTTCCTTTTCGATGGTTGAGTAGTTTTTCTCGTGAGTATTTAATGTGCGTGAAGCATATGAAATTGGGTGGTCGTCTTGTGTGAGAACTGCGCCAATAGCAAAGTTGCTAGCGTCTGTAGTTAATTTAAATCTTTTTGTAAAAATTGGATACCTTAAAATGGGGGGATTTGTAATAATATTTTTTAAATTTTCGAATGCGGTTATGTAACTTGGGTTATTAACGTTAATCTTTGCAACTTTTTTCAGATATGCGACCATAGGATAAGCTATTTTAGAATAGTCTTTTATACATTTTCTATAGAAGCCTGTAATGCCTAAGAAAGATTTTATTTGCTTTTTAGAAATTGGTAACTTTAGTTTTTGGATAACTTCAACTTTATTTGGATTTTTTTTTATTCCTTCAGGAGTTAGTATATGACCTAGAAAGTCTGTTTCTTTCACTTCTTTTTCCAGCGGTGCCCAGTATTTTTTCGTTTGCTATAATGTTGATACAATGTTGAATGAGTTCCTGGTCTGCACCGCAGAGAGAAATGTTGGTTTCGACCGCTTTAAGAAATGCTTTTGGATTGTGATGGTCGTCTAGTGGCTTCATTCTCCGGAATTGGTCCATGATGTCCCTTGGTGACATGTGAAATCTGTAGAATTGTGGTTGGTGGTTCATTTGTAGTTGTGGCAGACGTTGAGAATGTTGTTGTTGCATTTCTTGTTGTTGGGTTTGTAGCAATCCTTCTTGCCTTGCGATAACCCTTTCCAGCTCGGCGATTTGGTTTGGTTTAGATTCTCCATTGTAGTAGTTGTTGTAAATAAGTCGTTTTAATTGTCGTTTGATGTGGTCCGCGGAGTATTTCTTTTTGGACCAGTTGTAGAAAAGTAAAGATGTATTCTCCTTTTATTTAGAAATCTTTTAAGCGTTGTAGAAACTTTTATATTTGTATTTTGTTTCTATTTCTGGATGCACATGAGCTTAATTATTTCTAGGCGTCTGTCCTTATTATTTTTCGCGTAACTGTATAATTTTTCCTTAGCTTTTTATTTTTATTAGCTTCTGATAACACAAAAATATTTTTTTTCTGTTTTCAATATTTTCACTATAACCACTATTACTTGGCGTGTTTTGTTTTATTTTGATGGTTAAATTCGGTTGTCCATAACTGTATACACTTTTATTTGTTTAGGAAATGTTTTTTTTTTGTTTTTGTTTTTTTAATACTTGTTAAATTGTGTAATTTTCGCAAAAATATTTAAACTCTTTTTCTTAATATTTTTTTTCGTTTTCGTTTTATTTTTTTTCAATATTTACATATTTGTGTTTTGACACATTAATAATATTTCAATTTTTTTTTTTTCTAATATTTTTCGCCTGTGAATATTTTTTGTTTAAACCGTGAATTGATTTTGTTGGTTCCTCCAAAAAAATTTTTGTTTTTAACTTGCCTTTTTTTCTTTGTGGCGGTTCACAAAACGGTTTTAAAAAAATCTAGTTGCTTTCTCCGAAACTGTGCTTTATATATACATATATGTATATACCGCAAGTTCCGTTCTTACTGTTTTAACGCGTGTTGCAAGCTGTAAATTTTAGCTTTGTCGATACTGTACTTTTTACGGCAAACTATTTTGTTTTATATTAAACAGTTTTATTTTACTGTTTTTTGATTTGGAACTGTGCTTTATATATACATATATGTATATACCGCAATTTCCGTTGTTACTGTTGCAAGCTGTAAATTTCTTAAATCTTTGTCGATACTGTACTCTTTCTTTGTGATACGTGACACTAGAACTTTTTGGACGACTTGCAACTTTTTGTAATTTTTTTTTTAGCACTTATTTCGCTTCTCTTTTCCTTCAAGATTTTAATGCTTTTTGTTTAACGCTTTATTTTCACTTATTTTCAACAAAAAATTGTCTTATCTTTTTTTTCACTGTAGCTTTCGTTTTCTTTTTTTATTGGAAACTTGAGTTCAATTTTCATCAAAAAAAATGTTTTTTTTGTTTTTTTTAATTTTCACTGGAGCTTTCGTTTTTTATAGATTTTTGTACTATTTTCACGCTCACTTTGTTTGTAAAATGTAAACTTTAGTATTTATTTTAAACTTTTTGCACTATTGTTTCGTGTTTTATAGAATTTTTTGCTATTTTCGCACTTTCCTTTTTTTGTAAAATGTATATTTAAGTATTTATTTTAAACTTTTTGCACTATTGTTTCGTTTTTTATAGAATTTTTTGCTGTTTTCGGACTTTCCTTTTTTTGTAAAATGTATATTTAAGTATTTATTTTAAACTTTTTCACTTTTCGGCATAAAACTTTTGCTTATTTTTTCAATTAAACTTTTTAAATATTTTCGGCAATACGATTCGATTCTTTAGATCTTTTGATCAAAGTTTACCCGACTGCGCCAGTTATGGTTTACAAAATAAAAAGCTTCGGCCTTTTTTTGACAACCGTATTTATTGAAGTGAATCTTAAGACTAACTAACTTTTCATTCCTTATTAGTTTACATACTCCTTATTCTAATGCTAACTGTACTGATATTCTTAGTTAGTTCGCTTCTAATATTAGGCTTAACTGTATTATCGTTCGACATTAGCTTATTTACTTATATATACTTACTTATATCGGGTGATTTTGTAAGAGCTTGATAACTTTTTTTAAAAAAAAAAACGCATAAAATTTGCAAAATCTCATCGGTTCTTTATTTGAAACGTTAGATTGGTTCATGACATTTACTTTTTGAAGATAATTTCATTTAAATGTTGACCGCGGCTGCGTCTTAGGGGTCCATTCGGAAAGTCCAATTTTGGGCAACTTTTTCGAGCATTTCGGCCGGAATAGCCCGAATTTCTTCGGAAATGTTGTCTTCCAAAGCTGTAACTAGTTGCTGGCTTATTTCTGTAGACTTTAGACTTGACGTAGCCCCACAAAAAAATAGTCTAAAGGCGTTAAATCGCATGATCTTGGTGGCCAACTTACGGGTCCATTTCTTGAGATCATTGTTCTCCGAAGTTTTCCCTCAAAATGGCCATAGAATCGCGAGCTGTGTGGCATGTAGCGCCATCTTGTTGAAACCACATGTCAACCAAGTTCAGTTCTTCCATTTTTGGCAACAAAAAGTTTGTTAGCATCTTGGTTGACATGTGGTTTCAACAAGATGGCGCTACATGCCACACAGCTCGCGATTCTATGGCCATTTTGAGGGAAAACTTCGGAGAACAATTCATCTCAAGAAATGGACTAAATAAGTTGGCCACCAAGATCATGCGATTTAACGCCTTTGGACTATTTTTTGTGGGGCTACGTCAAGTCTAAAGTCTACAGAAATAAGCCAGCAACTATTCCAGCTTTGGAAACAACATTTCCGAAGAAATTCGGGCTATTCCGGCCGAAATGCTCGAAAAAGTTGCCCAAAATCAGACTTTCCGAATGGACCACCTAAGACGCAGCATGCGGTCAACATTTAAATGAAATTATCTTCAAAAAGTAAATGTCATGAACCAATCTAACGTTTCAAATAAAGAACCGATGAGATTTTGCAAATTTTATGCGTTTTTTTTTTAAAAAAAGTTATCAAGCTCTTAAAAAATCACCCGATATATATATATGTATGTATATATTTATGTTTTTAGTTGAGTTGGCGTTAGCATACCCGAAATACGCTCACTCTCTTATTCCACAACTAAGCTTAATGTGGAACCTAATTTTATGTTAGTAAGCTATTAAGCATTTAATATATAGATACATAAGTATATATTATTACAAGGTGTTTAGAGTATAGGAATGTAACTCCCACGCCCCGACGGAAGAGAAGGACGATGTGACCAAAAATGTCTTTTATGAGTGCTTGGAGCGCACTTATGAGAGATGCCCCCGCCACGATGTCAAAATCGTACTTGGCGACTTTAACGCTAGGGTGGGTTAAGAAGGTATCTTTGGCACTATGGTCGGTAAATTCAGCCTCCACGACGAAACATCCCCAAATGGGTTGAGGCTGATCGACTTCACCGGGGCCCGAAATATGGTTATCTGTAAATCATAAAAAGATTCATCAAGCTACCTGGCTGTCTCCGGATCGAAAAACCACCAACCAGATCGATCATGTTGTAATAGACGGAAGACACATCTCCAGTGTTTTAGATGTGCTTGCGCTCCGAGGTCCTAACATCGACTCGGACCACTATCTTGTTGCAGCTAAGATTCGCACCCGCCTCTGTGCAGAAAAAACGCACGCCAACAAACACAAGGAAGGTTCGACGTCGAGAAGCTGCAACCACAACAGACAGCCGAACGATTTTCTACTCGGCTTGCACTCCTGCTCTCTGAGAGCACTCGTCAACAACTCGGTATAAGGGAACTGTGGTACGGCATTTCAAACTCCTTACGTACAGCTGCAACCGAAACCATTGGTTTTCGGAAAGTGCAAAAGGAAAGGCGGGTACGACGAGGAGTGCCGTGTCGCAGCGGAGAGAAAACAGGCTGCCTACCTCGCAACATTACGATCGACCACTACACGTGCGGGATGGGATAGATACCGAGAGTTGAAGAGGGAAGCGATACGCATTTGTAGACAGAAGAAGAAAGAGGCCGAAATGCGTGAGTACGAAGAGCTTGATAAGCTGGCCGACAGGGGTAATGCTCGAAAATTCTACGAAAAAATGCGGCGGCTTACAGAAGGTTTCAAGGCCGGAGCATACTCTTGTAGAACCCCCAAAGGTGATCTAGTCACCGGTGCCCAGAGCATACTTACATTATGGAGGGAACACTTCTCCAGCCTGCTGAATGGCAGTGAACGCACAACACCAGGAGAAGGAAAACCCGATTCCCCAATCGATGACGATGGAGCAGACGTTACATTACCCGACCATGAAGAAGTTCGAATAGCAATTGCCCGCCTGAAGAACAACAAAGCGGCAGGGGCCGACGGATTGCCGGCCGAGCTATTCAAACACGGCGGCGAAGAACTGATAAGGTGCATGCATCAGCTTCTTTGTAAAATATGGTCGGACGAAAGCATGCCCAACGATTGGAATTTAAGTGTGCTATGCCTAATCCATAAGAAAGGTGACCCCACAATCTGCGCCAACTACCGTGGGATTAGCCTCCTCAACATCGCGTATAAGGTTCTATCGAGCGTATTGTGTGGAAGATTAAAGCCCACCGTCAACAAACTGATTGGACCTTATCAGTGTGGCTTCAGACCTGGAAAATCAACAACCGACCAGATATTCACCATGCGCCAAATCTTGGAAAAGACCCGTGAAAGAAGAATTGACAAACACCACCTCTTAGTCGATTTCAAAGAAAAAGAGAGAAAAGTTCTGCGAAAGATTTATGGTCCTTTGCGCGTTGGCCACGGCGAATATCGAAGAAACGACTGGCGCGCTGTTGTTAACTCGGCTATAATCGCGTAAGCGGTGTCTTCGCCAATTAAGAAGAAGAAAAAGAGAAATAAAAGTATTTGCTACATTCAAAACATTGGGTAACTGTGAGAGTGACACGTTAATTTATAATAAATTTTGTAAAAAAAATGTGTTGACGTATTTTGCAGAATATTAAAAAACAGCGAAGATCGTTTTGCCGCCCCCAAGACGTTGCGCCCGGGTCGAGGGCCACCTTCGATGTTAACATATATTACATTGAAAACGTTTTTATAATCTGTGCTATGGGATATTTACCATTGTTTATAGGAGAGCAAGTCACATCATTCTCATCCAGCTTATAGCCAGCCCTGCATTTGCAACGATACGCCTCCTTTGTATTCTCACAAATATGCGCGCATAGATTCTTCACTTTACCGCAGATATCATCTAAATTAACATGAGTTACATTTTTACAAAAAGGACATAAATGTACATAACAATATTTGCATTTACTTACCGTCATCTTCTGGCAGCACGATTGTACCATCACTAGCATTTCCAATCAATTCTTCTTGAACAATTAGATCCTTCTCATCGGAGCCGTTAGAAAAATTTCTTGCTTTAGTTTCCAATTTATCGCTTTCTTCATTACTCACATAATCATCAATTGTTATAGCGTCGGGATAGTTATAATTAGTTTTGCCGCCATCACAGCAAATATGATATGTATCGATTTTTGCAAAATATGAGAAAAGCGCATTGTTGCATTCGTTACTACTGGCCTTTACAGCTAAGCCAACCTGACAAGCGCGACAGCAGTTTGCAAATGCGTTAGTATGATATTCATCATCGCAACGAGTACCCCGCAAAGCAGCTAAGCGTCCCGCCACACAATACCGCTCCTCCAATTTCCTTGAACAACAAACACTATACGTCGAATGACAAAGCCCACGCCACAGGGTGGGTATCGCGTTCACTTCGTAATCGTATTGTTCGCAGTTTTTTTCATTAGCCGCATACTGAATACCATTTATGCAGCATTTTCTAATATGACTAGCGATATCATCTAGAATATAAAACATTGCGTGACTCGATTTACTTGAGTGTTTATACAAAATTGATAATTTAAATTAAAAGTCAAAACGAATCACAGAGCATTTTTTTATTATAAAGAGCATCACTATTGTACATATGGCATTCTAATTACTATAGGGTTTGGTTGTCATTGTCAGCGCGAAAAGCTCAAATACAACTCAGCTAATAATTTTTCTTCAGTCCTATATTCCTTTCGGTATTATATACCATAGAAGTCATAAGAAAAAAAATATGTTAGGCGATAACAAGACTTTATTCCTTGTGTCCTTCAGGTACACCTGAACTTCTTACCTTGTTTTAAGGTTAAGTCGTCTCAGTGTGAAATTTTCGAAAAAATCGTTTTTTCTGTTGCATTATCGGATAGTAGGAAAAAAGTTGGAACGATTTCATGTACTTCTGGTATTAACTTTAATTATGCTGTATAAAGAAATAATTCTCCAATTTTATTAAGATATTTCACACATAAACCAGTATATTCGCCATAAAGTCCACTAGGATCGTCACCCACCCACAGTACGCGTAAGGTAATGTTTGATCGTTCGTAAGTTAAAAAGAGGTAAAGTAACAATAGCATGATTAGAGAAGATAAGGAAAACTTTTTAAAAGGGTTTCACGTAAATTACTGGTGGAGGGTGCCTGGCCTGGCTTAGGTATGAAGAAATTGGAAGGAAATCTACTTATAATGGATATACATACATATATGTATGTACATATATAATATTTTTTGTGGAAGATGGGGCATACAAGTTTTCCAATGTTATTATTGTAAGAATTTCTTAGGATTTTTGGGATTTGGGCAAGCATCTTGCATGTCCAAGTTTTTTTGTTTGTTAGTGTTTACCAAACTATATGGGAATATTACCGGTGGGGTGGAGCAACATAAAATTAAACAAGAAACAACGTTAACTTCGTCTGTACAGAAGCTAAGTATGTATAATATCCTTCCTATGTGTTTCTTGCAGCAAAAGAAAGCTACAAAAGATGTTTATATTGATTCTAGTTGATCAGTTAGAATAGTAACTATATGCTATAGTAGTCCAATATGACCAATAAGGTCAGAGGTTGTAAATTTGGATCAAACTTAACCAGGTTTCGTTGAGATATTTTGTCAAATAAACGAAATTTGCATTCAAGAAAGGTACTCGTATTTCAATAACTATGTATATGCTGATAGTTTTAAATAGCTAAATCGGCTCAGTTCGTACCGCTAATCATTTGTACATACGATACTTTAGTATACTTTACAGCATATAAGTATTGCAAACTTCATGACAAATATATATATGTACCCTGTTCAGGATATAAAAAGCGAAACATTACACTCTTTTAAATTTCGAGCCGTTCTTTTTATAATTAAGAGTTCTTTCCGAATGAAGTCATTTGCGTTTCTGCTTTCAGCTCGTAGCTCCTATGGCAAATTACATAAAAGAGAAGGGGAATACGAATTCAGCTTACAAAAGAAAAGAGTTCGTAAAAGACTTGAAACGACATTCTTCAGTAATCAAGAAATGCATAGACACTCCAATTTTCACCACAATGGATTACTTCAATTATGGTAAGCATGTTCGAAAGTTCTTCTCAGAGACTAACATAGTTTAGTTTAGTTAATCTAATTAGAATCTAAACTAATAAGAATTTAATGCTATGTACATACATTTATAATAAAAAAATATAAAAACTTTACTTACCAGAAGAAAACGTAGAATCCAGCAACGCCGAAAGCATAAACAGAACAATATAATATTTTTGTAGTCGACTTCTAATTTTAAAACATAGACATTTCAATATATTTGATATTAATCTTGTGATCATTTTACGGCACTGTTTAGTTTTGTATCACAATGAATGATTTAAGTTCTACTGATTATTCTTAACACAATTTTCGATTATGAAAAATTTGTACTCAGAATTATGAAACTAGAAATAAAATTTGTTCCAACGTATGATGCAACGCGGAATGACCTTTTTAAATCATCTAAGAAATATTCTCCGAGAATTTGAAGTAAATCTGAAAAATACTTATCGTGTTATTCATTAATTAGCACAGAATTCTTGGTCGCTCTAGAACGTTCGAGAACAGGTAGTCAGCAGCAGCTGGAAAATAAATTGAGAGTAAAATGTCAAATGTGTTTTTTTTCCAAACTATGTTTTTTTTTGAATTGAAAATCACTTGATAAAATTCAATTAAATGAACACAGCATTTTGAATTCCTCATAAAAAAATAGCTGCTGTTTTTCCTCGAAATATGCAATCGTCAGGTACTAGATTATCTATTGAAAAAACTCATTTTTTGCCCCAATGATTTTAGATGAATCTCCAAGAATTAGTGATGGTCAACGTAAAGAGCTTCGGCTGGAACCGGATCAACACAAGCAATAAATACTTCTAAAATTATGATTTTTTTTATTTCTGTTAATTCAAGCGAATAATCAAAGACGATCAATAGGCCAAATATCGTGGCAAAGGTGAGCCGGAGCCGAAAACAACACGTCAAAACAGGTCATAAATCAAGGTTATTGTTTAAATGAGTTAAGCCTCCCCCACTCTACCTGGAAAAAACTGACGCACCCTAGAAAGACAGCTTAATACACCAAAGACGACGACACCATAACGCAACACCAACTCAACTTACCACAGCTGTACATCAACCCGCTCATCAAAAGGGATGGACAAAAGGAAAAGGGGCACATTCGTTTACGCAATTCATACTAAGCTATTCGACACATTCGCTTACACACTGCGCACATCGACATTGGCACATTAGCTTATTTATACACTCATACGCGTCAACATCTCGCTACTCTACCGCGATTACCCAGTTCGACCTCGATTCACGGAACCTCGATCGCCAGCTCCAGCAAATCATTATTTTTATAAAATCTGTATAAAATATAAATTTATTTTATAATTAAAGTTGTTAAAGAACCAAAGTATAAAGCGTTTCTTTTTATTTTAATTAAAGCAGTAGTGTGTGCTCCGCAATATATTGGATACAATTAAATCTGCTAGTGAAAATGATTTATCACAAAATTTCAATGCTAAATTTGGCATCTGAGTATTCATGGTCCTTCGAGCCTTGTCGAAAGGCACCTTCGGATTTTAGTAAATCCAAAAAAAATATTATATTATAATATATAAAATTTAGTTGCATCACAAACAATTGTGGTGACGAAAAATCAAAATAAAGTGCGGGAACATAGTGCAGTGACCTAAACAAAACAAAGAGACACAAAAAAAAAACAAAAGAGAACAAATCCATATGTACTTACATATATAACGAACAAAAAACCAAAAGAAAAATGCAGTGACCCATACAAACAAACAAAAAAAAAAAACAATACATACATATATGTACATATGTCTGTGAGGTAACAAGAATGTGAATAGAGCGGAGAAAAAAGGTGACAGAAACAAAAAAAAACAGGAGTGCATTTAAAAAATTAAATAAGCAAATAGTTTCAACCAACAAAAAAACAACACACAAACCGGGCGTGAAAACCCAAACTAAAAAAAATATATACATAAATACAACAAATACTATTCGGGCGCGAACAAAAAAAACAACTCAAAATACAAACAACAAACACAACTGGTCCAACCAACTGGGAGAAGCGGAGGAACAAAATTGGCGGGAGAAGCATACATACATTGGTACATTACAGGCGCTCTTTACATACAAAGGGAATACCAAGTGAGCGTATCAAGTCCTTCAATATATAATATATACCCATATACATTAAATCAAATACCTTACTATTCGAAGCCCACTTACTAGCTTAACTTACAAAAAACCGCACAAATTCAAAAATTTCTTTTCGAAAATTTTCCAGCAGTGTTTTATAAAGCATTAAGCACGACTGCATACAACAAGTAAGCAAAGGCAAAAATTGTCGAAAATATACAAAAAAAAACGGAAAATAAATATAGTATATCTGCATATATACATTTATAGAAAAACATACATATTTACAAAGTGCACATTCAATATAAAGGCGTGTAACTTTTTTTCAATTCCGTTTTAAATCTCTCTCTCACTTTTTCAAAAAAATAGAATAACATCTATGTATTTACAAATATATGGAATCTGACTCTGCCACTAAACAAAATCTCATATATTACATATTAACACATTAGTATTCAAAGACCAGTATTCAAAGACCACATTGACAACTATTCGGCAATACCTCTTGTTCTTTGACAAACAAAAACAAGCAGGATTGCGTCCAAAAAGCGACATACGTACATATGTATAAACGAGCACACGTATTAGGGTGTACCTAAATACAAAACTTTCGAACAACAATTACGTTAATAAATACAAAAAAACGTAAAAAAAAAAATCTTTAAAAGAGTATTCAATTTATTATACATACTTTATCGCTTCTATTAGATACCATACATCTGTTTACACTGAGAAAAACTTTAACAATATTTTAATATAAATTATATACAATATAACAAAAATGGTTAATAACGGAAAAAATCAAAATACACCTGCTGGAGCTACACGCTCAAAACAGGTTGTTAAATTCATTTCAGAAAGTGACAGTTTAACAAGATACTGCACTAGATTTGCCACTTCACCGATTCACGAAAACTCGGAATCGTTATTAGAAATAAAAAGCCAAAATCTTAAAAGTTTTTGGACTTGCCTCCAAGCGGCTCATGACGCCATACTAGAATCTGACGATTCAGACTTGCCACATAATTTTAAATCATCGGCTTACTATATTTACGAAAACAGCTTAGACCATTTCGAAGAAATAAAAGCTATGATCTCCGATCAACTAAAGCACATTAAAGCAATTGCACCTACTCCCCACAGTAGAGTAGAGCTGCCACAAATAGACAGTCAAAAGGCAAGTTCAGGCATCCACCTCGAGGTGCCCGCATGTGACACAGAAACATTTTATGGAGGTTATGAAGAATGGCCGTCCTTCCGGGACATGTTGACAGCCGTTTACATCAACCATCCAAAATTATCACAAGCGCAAAAATTGTATCATAATAATTTCAATTTGGCTTGGGAAGCTCTGAGAGCAAAATATGAAAACGAAAGAATACTGGTCGATAAACAAGTAACGACACTAATGAACTTGCCAAAAATTAAAAAGGAAACAAGTGTAGAATTCATCAAACTAGAATCCACTGTTTCAAATTGTTCGTCGGTTCAATCGACACTAAATATTCCCACAGACAGCTGGGACCTAATTCTGGTAAATATTTGCACCGCCGCATTACCAGAAAAGTCGTTACTTCTATGGGAGCAATCGCTCTTATCACGAAAAAAATGCCCAACGTGGCAACAAATGAAAGATTTTCTCACCACCCAATATGAAACTGCGGAAAGGTTAGAAGAAAAAATAATCAAAACTAAGAACATTAAACACGACAAAACCAAAGCTTCAATTGACCTCAAGTTAGTAGCAAACACAATATAAACAAACGCTTTCACATAATGCAATCGTTCATATCCGAACAGAAAAAACAAACGTCATGCGAACTATGTAAAAAAGGGCATAAACTTAAAACTTGCGAGAAGTTTAAAAAATTAAACATTAACGAAAGGAACAACCTTGTCAGATCAAAAGGACTCTGTACAAACTGCTTGTCTCATACACATAATCTTAAAAATTTCAAAAGGAAATTTAACTGCTTATATTACCATAAACATACAATGCTTCATTGCAGCACATATCCCATCTCACCTCAAAGGAGCGCATATACAAAAAGAACCACGCGTTTAGTTGCAAAAGCAAATCCCGAAAGCCAAAATACTAAAAATTGCCAAGAGACACCATGCTGCTCAAAGGCACAAAAATCTCAAACGCTGCACAGCGAAACACAAAATGTACTAGTTACAGAACTGGTCAACATCATACCAACTCAAGTTGCGTATTATTAAAACAAATACCTTAATTCACAATTTAGGAAATGGCAAAAGTTAAGGAAACTTCCAATAACAAACAAATCTATAAAATATCAGTATGGTAAGCGCTACTCGAAAGCTGCAACTACTCGATCAAATAATGGCCGGCACGTCGTATGACTACCGCTAGAGCCACAATTTTCCAATACTCCACAAATTGGTTTAAAAAACAAAGTCAGAGTTACCTCTGACAGTTCCTATATTAAAAACACATACAAATTTTGAGCCCCGCAGGATGGCTTTGGCCATTATTGAGATAGAAACAATTCTGAACCAATCCTAGAGCGGTGGCGGACTACTAAACGCCAAATTAGTGCATACGCGCTTAAACATAAAAGTGTCTCAAAAGGTCAAAAAAAAAATTGACACTTTTCATACAATATTGCTGTACAAATCGAAACCGTTCTCCAATCACGGCCACTCTCTCGCAAGATCCCTCTAATTTCATAGTCTGAGCCTGGCGTAGAGTTACTATCCTTTATAAGCCGATAGCATAGAAAAGGCAATAAACAGCTAGTTTAACAAACCGATGTTAAAGAAATGTGAAAGAAAACCGTAAATAAAATTAATAAAAGCAAACAACGCATACACTTCTTTACTATAATCGTAAGTCGCATAAACCCGCAAAATGTTGTGTTGTAAATAAATGCTAAATACTATGCACTAAATTTAAAACCAAAGGCATTTTCAGGACTTGCAGCATGTATTCTGCGCCCTCGGGAACTCTACAAGCAGTACGCCGCAATCCATGCAACAGCATATACATATATGTATATATATCACAAAATTTAAATGCTAAATTTGGCATCTGAGTATTCAGTTATGTTGACAGTTTTCCTCGATTATCGAAGTGTGGTGCACTCCGAAATTCTTCCGCCTGGCCAAACTGTCAACTAGGAATACTATTTCAGTGTTAAGCGTCGTGTGCGCTAAGGTATTCGTAAAAAGAGGCTGGAATCATGGGCTAGCAACTCTTGGTTTTTGCATCACGGTAATGCAACGTCGCATACTGCATTGGTTCTTCGAGAGTTTTTCGCGAAATTTTCAACCAATAACACGCCGCAGCCACCACTTTGACCTTTAGCCACGCATGACTTCTGGCTTTTTATCCAACTGAAACAATCGCTCCAGGGAAAACATTTTAAGTCAATTGAAGACATTAAGCGTGAATAGCAAATATAGCAGTAAAGCTGAGTAAGTCTATTGTAAATAATATGACTCAATAAAATATTTAATTTGATCCATTCACAATTGCGTTAAACAATGAACATTGAATTCTTTCGAAACTTTTTTAAACTCTTGGAATATGTTATTTGTTTGTATCACCTGAAAATAATCGACCGTCAACACATAACATTGAAAGATGGAGCCACGTGTAGAAGTTCACGCAAGTGGGGAAAGTTCTCTGAGCGCCATTCACTTGGGAGTTGTTATAAACAATTTTTTTTACTACGCTCAAGCAGCTCACAACTTCCGGTCATAGACCGAGTATCCTCTGAATAGCCAAAAACACCATTTTCAAGGCGAGCTAAAGTAAGAAGTCGAATTATTCCACCCCAGGGTTGTGCGCTGGGTTTGGGTCCCGCCACGTAACAAATGCCCCAATGAAAATGAACGAACAACCTAGGATAAGAGGCCCTCCTTTTGATGACGACCGCGGCAAGCGTATTAAGGATTACAATTTAAGGGCATGCACCTGGAATGTCCGGTCCCTTAATTGGGAAGGAGCCGCTGCCCAGCTGGTTAATATACTCGTAAATGTAAAGGCTGACATAGCCGCCGTCCAAGAAGTGCAACGGACGGGACATGGACTGAAACGAGTAGGTCCTTGAGGCATTTACTGCAGTGGCTATATAACGGAGCGCAAATTCGGTGTAGTATTCTCCATATACTGGCATTCACACCGTTGGATGAACGTCTGGCCACAATTCGCATCAAAGCGAAGTTCTTCAACATACTGCTGATTCGAGATTACACCTCGACGGAAGAGAAGGACGATGTGACCAAAGATGCCTTTTATGAGCGCACCTATGAGAGCTGCCCCCGCCACGATATCAAAATAGTGCTTGGGGAGTTCCGAACATTGACTCGGACCAGTTGCCTCTGTGCAGCAAAACACTCACATCAACAAACACAACTTATCATTGTGGCTTCAAATCGACACATTTACCATGCGCCAAAACTTGGAAAAGACCCGTGAAAAGAGGATCGACAAACACCGCCTTTTAATTTCAAAGCTGTTTTTGACAGCACTAAAAGGAGCTCCCATTATGTCGCTATGTCTGAATTTGGTATCCCCACAAAACTTATTCGGCTGTGTCAGAATCGGAAAGTACCTCTACCAAGCGAGGTTTTAGACAAGGCAACTCCCTATCGTGCGACTTCTTCAATCTATTGCTGAAGAAATTTGAGTAGCAGAGCTGAATCGAGAAGGCATAATGTTTCATAACAGTGTACAGTTACTGGCGTACGCCGATGATATTGATATCATTGGCCTCAACAACTAAGCCGTTTGCTTTCTCCAGACTAAACAAGGAAGCAAGGCAAGACGAAATATCTCCTGCCACCAAACAAACAGTCGTCGCACTTATGTCTTGGCTCCCACGTCACTGTTCACAATCACAACTTCAAAGTCGAAGATAATTTGGAACCAGTATTAACACCAACAATAATGTCAGCCTCGAAATCCAACGCAGAATAATTTTTGCCAACAGGTGCTTTTTCGGACTGAGTAGGCAATTGAGAACTAAAGTCCTCTTTCGACGAACAAACACCAAACTGTATAAGTCACTCATTATTCACGTCCTGCTATATGGTGCAAAGGCATGGACGATGACCACATCTGATAAGCCGACGTTACGACTTTTCGAGAGAGATGTTCAGCGGAAAATGTATGGCCCTTGGTGTATTAGCAACGGCGAATATAGCATTCGATGGAACGATGAGTTATACGACGACATTGAAATAGTTAGGCGAATTAAAAGGCAGCGGTTATGCTGCCTAGGTGTCGTCCGTATGGATGAAAACACTACAGAATGATCTCCACTTCGTTGGAGAGGCCAGGTGGAGAAGGACCTGGTTGCACTTAGTATCTCTATTTTGGCGTCTAATTGCGAATAGAAGAAACGGAGGACGCGCTGCTGTTAACTCGACTAAAACGCATAGTGTTTTCTACGCTACTAAAGAAGAAGAAAAGGATGGGCCACCCACTCTCCTACATCATCGCGCAACTCTTCCTTTGTCTCACACTAACTCTGAACAGATCAGACGCGGCGGCAGCAGCAACCATCAGCATCAAACATTTTTCTTAGAAATAAATAGATAGTACATTTTATCAACACAAATTTTAAAATTAATGAACCGAAGGTAGCATAGTTTAACAGGATGGCACAACAAGGTAAAAATAATACCCAAGTGTCACCACTCCCAAACATTCGACGAGTAATGCAACCGCAAAGCATTTTGCCCAGAATTTCACTACCTCAGCCCGAATTTCCTGTATATGCAGATATTGTAACCCTCATAAGCCCAACCAATATGTCAGAAACAAACATTGAGTCAACAATTTTTTTGGGGCTGTTTTTCTGGATCGCAGATACCAGTGTGACTCACGATGTAAGGAAATATAACCTGATCATGCCACAAGTTCCTCCCAGCAACCTAATAGAGTTAAGGACAGTTATCAATTCCGCTCATATTTGCTGATAGCTCTTGGCTGACCTAAACTCAAACCAACTTTTCAACGAAATGCGACGTGGTGGTACCGAGTTCTGCGAAACAGTACTCATCGATCTGTGGGTGATCGCATCAAAAGGTAGCGTAGCAGATAAAATCGCTATTGCAGGCATAGTAAGCAATCAACCACACCAACAACCAACAGGAAATCCGAATGAAAATCGCTCACACCAACGATATACGCACTAGGATTCCACGCACAATAACGAATATGTAGAAAACCCTGCTCTGTAAAATTTATTCGAATTTTTGTAATTAGCATAAAATACTACCGATAAATTACAACTATGTTGTTACTATGTTACCGACCAATAACACGTACTACATTACCGAGATACAACCCTTTATTATGTTTTTTAAATCTTTGTGACAAGCAACCCATCCTCCTGCAACCCGCAATCCTTCTTTTTTCTCACGGACACCGAACCGATTAGACGCACTGACAGCACCAACCATCGGCCCCATCATAGGGAGTGTGTAAGTATACCTTTTGTTTTGAAATAAATGGATAATAAATTGTATTTACACATATATAAGTGATCAGGATGATGAGACAAGTAGAAATATAAATGACTGTCCGCCTGTCTGTCAGTCTGTCTATGCATGCGATAACTTGAATTAAAATTAAGATATCTTAATTAAAAATAGTACACTTGTTCCTTGGCCGTTTTGACGGCCATCCTTTGTGTTTGGCGGCAATTTATACCTTGTCTATTTTTATACCTTTGGAGTATATTGCTACAGAGTATAATAATTTTGTTCACCTAACGCTTATCTGTATCGAGATAGATGTGTAGTTATATGTACATATGAAAACATTCGGATCACGAGATGAGTTGAATTCCGAGTTACTGTCTATCCGTTCAAGTGCAGTTTAAAACTCCATCTGATTTTTGCTCTTTCCAGTATATAAATCAATCAATGTATACGGATACAAATTTGCACGATTAGTGCCCTTGTGTGCCACCTTATGACTACAAATTGTTCACATCGGACTAAAACTATTCAATCCCCAAGATGCCGCAAACATGGCGACCCCAGTTCCCATCGCGAAATTCTTATTGAAATATCGGTCAATCTGTGAGATTTCTTTTTACCCCCACATATCTAATAGAAAAATTTTCTAACTTCCGACTGACTTTATACTGCATGTATTCGCAAATAAGTGAATTATCTTAATAAAATTGAGAGGAGGTGTTTTTATAATAACGGTGCATAAAATGCGTAAAATCAGGTGAAAGCTTGTCCTAGACACCATATAACTTATATCAGGATTTTAAAACTTCTGGTTTATTTTAAACCTTTTACTATATAAGGGTAGGGCATGCGAGGTACCTTAATGAAACTGTTAAAAATATGTGGTAATGCCAAAAATCATAAAACGGCCAATACTTCCCCTACTTCCACATATCTAATATTAAATTTTCAATCTTCCGGTTGTTATGTCGTGTATATTGGTCAAAATATCATAGCAAAATTAACTGAACGTTTAATATCAAATGTTCTACATGTACGAATTACCCCGATTCCCATATACTGTATACTTGTACTTGTATAATGATTTTTGTTATACAAACAAATCTTACGTCGAATATGTTGGTCAGTGTATACCATAAGCTATATATTTTAAAAATTGTTTAAACAAATTTGTTCTCGAGTATACCTGAGTAATATATCCTTGTTCGAGGTATACAAGTAAGAAAGTATGATATTAATTCATAACATATTATTGAGAATGTGTAAAATATATTTTGCTCGATATAATATCAATTTTTTATTAACTAATATAACAATTTTTTATTTTTATACCTCGGACAGAATATTTTACGTAATAATAGCATGCCGAATTGTACAAACTGGTCATGTAATTCTTTTGGTAATTATGTCGCTATTGCTTAAGAATAAGTAATAATTAAGTTGTTAAAAGAGGGACAACTCTCTTAAAAAGCTGTAATGCAACAAAACTTCTCAGAAAATGTTACATTGAATGCAACACTTTTCACATAATTCACTTTGAGCGACACTTCGACAAATTTGAGGAGAATTTTTACATATAATATAAGATATATTCCGTTTTGTCAGAAAATAACACATTCAGGCATTCACTTCCAAATGAAGCATACTTGCACAGAAAACGCATTTATTACAAAACGTCTATTATATTATATTATATTATATTAGGATATATATCTTATATTCTGGAAGTAAGCATATAAATAACAGTTTATAAAAGCAGAATTTCATATTGTGGTAAACTTGCATTATGTTAGATACCTGATTGTTGGAGAATGACTATGTAGGTGAAATAGATCAGATTTTAAACACAAATCGGTCCTCAAAATGCAGATGTATCAAGTTGTACACTTAACGCTTTCCTAAGATAAAGATTGTAGTGTATGGTGGGGTTGCATATTTCAAATGATCTACGAGCATTTCTCGTAATGTATGCACAAGCATATGAGTTTAGAACACTGCATTTATATTATAATATATTTTTTTCTCAAGTTTCTATGAGACATCAGTTTTTGTTCTTAATTTTTTTTTTATTTTGACTCTCTTAATATAAATGACAATAACACATTTTTTATTTATCCGTAGGTATTTAAATTCATGTGCTCATATGACTACGTCATGTGCAACGACACATATTGACGTACATATATGTACATATATGCAACTATCTTCATATCTTCATCAGTTTTAATGATAAATTGTTGAAATTTCATCAATCTTGGAATTCGTACTGACACTTTGCTGCTTATACCGTTACACATACCGAGTGACTGATGAACTACATAATTAATCTGTGTAATACACACCACACCAATGCAGCTGAGTACATTCGTTGCTTACGATCGTTGACGATTTGGTTAACTAACTGACTTGTCTTATTGTGTTTTTCGTTAAAATTATATTATTTCTTATTGGTCATTTGACTTCGAATTTTCTGTAGCTGTCTGCAACATTTTTGATATATATAGCTTGGTTTTCATTACTACAAGACATTTACACAAATGATGTATCCACTGGTTGTTTACCTGGTTTAGCTTGGACTTAAATTTGTTATAGTTCAGTGTTCAACATAATAAATAAAAAACGAATCATAAACATTCTTTCACATGCACTTAGTGCTTACATATGTACGCTCTGACATTTGTTCATGAAAACATGAGAATGCTTAATTGCTATCATTCAAAATATGTGCACATAAATACATACCCTGCAGGAAACCGAAATGTTCAGACATATTTTAACGGCTTCAACATATTACTTATGTAGTATGTATTTGCTTATTTAACTTAAAGCCTTGACAGACGGCAGCTTTAATCCGAATTAACTGCGCACTTAATCAGATCCAAATTTGTAGGTGTCAGGCGGCAGGTAGTTTGAAACTCTCGTAAATAGCTGATTGTCATTTTTATAATATTTTCAATGGAAATAAATAGAAGATAAACATTGCGGTTGTTAACCGATCAGTATGGGTACGGCCAGATCGAAATACGACTTTTTTTCGCTGTTCAAGATCACTAATAAAATATGTAAAACAATGAAACTTTAAGAAAACGCGCAATTTAAATATGCTTGTGGCAATAATTTGTGATGTGACATTGTTTTACTATATCATAAAGCACACTCTTTTATTAATACATACCATTAATGCAAATTCTCTGTTCGCAGGACCAAACTAATTCATCTCCCTGTAGGGCACATACAAATGTACTAGCGAGTTGTCATATCTAACTGAAAGTAAACAGCTCAGATAAGAGCAGAGTAAATATCGGATATGAATACACGCACAAGAATGGGCACACTTAAGTATGCAAACTAACATACCCAAGTAACATTTCCTTTGGTATTAAATTTTTTTCGGAATTAACATAAGACATTTAAAACTCAGGAGGATTATGTCACGTTGGACAAGAGCGTTGCCAGTATTGTTCCTTTGATCGGGAACCCTAATAACGGATAAGTAAAGTTGACCTGCCAGTGAGCTTAAAAACTTTCTATGTACATTTGTTGACCACATTGGAATTTATCTTTGGCGACGAAAAGGCTAGCAATGTCGCCAGACTACCGGTAACATTTTTATTATCCTTCCGTATGTATCTAGTAACACTCTACAGGCCCTTGAAAGATGTTGGCTAAGTTAATATGCTCTAACCAATTTTTTTCGATAAAAAACTTTGCTTTTTGTTTTTTTATCTATTACTATATTTGATTTTAAGTTTGAAGTTTGAAAAATATAAGAAATAAATCTTTTCAATTGCCGTTTTAACTATTCAAAATAAAACAAGTAAGGAAGGGCTAAGTTCGGGTGTCACCGAACATTTTATACTCTCGCATGATAAAGTGATAATCGAGATTTCATTATCCGTCATTTACATATTTTTCAAATACCGTATTTGTGTAATGTTTTATTCCGCTATCATCATTGGTTCCTAATGTATATATTATACAAAGGAAGCATCCGACGGAGTTCAAAATAGCATTATATTGGAAGAAGGCGTGGTTGTAAACCGATTTCACCCATATTTCGTACATGTCATCAGGGTGTTAAGTTCCTGAGATATGGTTTTTGGTCCATAAGTGGGCGACGCCACGCCCATTTTCAATTTTTAAAAAAAGTTTGGGTGCAGCTTCCTGTGTTCCTGTGTAGTGTTTCTGACGTTTTTTGTTAGTCGATTACCGCACTTTTAGTGATTTTCAACATAACCTTTGTATGGGAGGTGGGCGTGGTTATTATCCGATTTCTTCCATTTTTAAACTGTGTATGGAAATGCCTGAAGGAAACGACTCTATAGAGTTTGGTTGACATAGCTATAGTTTCCGATATACATATGTACAAAAAACTTTGTAATTTTTACTCAAGTTACAGCTTCACGGACGGACGGACAGACGGACGGACAGATAGACAACCGGATTTCGACTCTACTCGGCACCCTGATTACTTTTGTATATATAACCCTATATATGACTCTTTTAGTTTTAGGACTTACAAACAACCGTTATGTGAACAAAACTATAATACTCTCCTTAGCAACTTTGTTGCGAGAGTATAAAAACTGATCGACAGGGTGATTTCCAAAGTAAACAGGACTTTAAAAAAAAACAGAGAAGAAATGGTTTTTTTGGCAAAATCAATTTATTTTATTCAAAATAGTCTCCTTCTGCTTTAATACAGCTTTTTTCACGGTTCAAAAGCATGTCGAACGAGTGTTTTAGCTCGTTAGCCGGTATGGCCGCCAGTATGCCAGTGCAAGCCTTTTGAATGGCCTCTACGTCTGCATGATGCATGAGATGTTCAATTCCATTTCCATGAATTTCAATGATGATTTCGGCTGACTTTTGATGAATTCACGCACAGTTTCGATGGAATTTCCGGTGATCACGGATTTTGATTGGCCCACATGTTGATCGTCATTTACTAAGTTCTCACGATCACTTTGAAAACGTTGAAACTACTAGTGCACTCTGCTACGGGATAGGCAATCATCGCCATAAACTTGTTTCGTCAATTGAATTTCGGTAAAAGTTTTACCAACTTTAAAACAAAACAAGAAAAAACGTTAACTTCGGTTGCACCGAAGCTAAATACCCTTCACAGGTGCATTTCTCTTAGTAGTGTGCAGTTTGGATAGAAGCTATATGCTATAGTAATTCGTTCTGAACATTTTTTTTGGAGATTATATTGTAACCTTAAGCAGTAATCCATGCCAAATTTCGTGAAGATACCACGTCAAATGCGAAAGTTTTCCATACAAGCCCTTGATTCCGATCGACCGGTTTGTATAGCAGCTATATGCTATAGTAATCCGATCCGAGCAATTTCTTTTGATATTACATTATTTCTATAAACAATAACTCTTTCCAAATTTCGTGAAAATATATCATCAAATGAGGAAGTTTGCCATGCAAGCATTTGATTCCGATCATTCAGTTTGTATGGCAGCTATATGCTATAGTAATCCGATCTGAACAATTTTTCGGAGATTACATTGTAATCTATTCCAAATTTCGTGAATATATCTTGTCAAATGTGAAAGTTTTTCATACAAAAACTTGATTCCGATCATTCAGTTTGTATGGCACCTATATGCTATAGTTAACCGATCTGAACAATTTCTTTTGAGATTACATTGTTGTCTTAGAAAATAATCTATACCAAATTTCGTGAAGATACATTGTCAAATGTGAAAGTTTTCCATACAAGCCCTTGATTCCGATCGGTCAGTTTATATGGCAGCTATATGTTATAGTGGTCCGATATCGGCAGTTCCGACAAATGAGCAGCTTCTTGAAGAGAAAATGACGTTCGCAAAATTTCTAGACGATATCTTAGAAACTGAGGGACTAGTTCGTATATATGCAGACAGACGGACAGACAGACGGACATGGCTAAATCGACTCAGCCCGACCTACTGATCATTTATATATATACTTTACAGGGTCTCCGACCCTTCCTTTTGGGTGTTACAAACTTAGTGACAAACTTAATATACCCTGTTCAGGGTATAATTAATATTGGCTTTTTGTTCGAAGCTCATTTTTGCATCGATAACACAAGCATACTGACACTTAAAACGCAATTACTTCGCTCCCAATTGATGAAATGTCATAAAATTCTCACTGGACTATTGATAAAGATAGGAGATTGTAACGCACCAGTCGACATATAGATGGCGCCACCAGGGGGCGCTAGATTCAAAAAGTCCTGTTTACTTTGGAAAGTACCTTGTAAAATATGCCAAACAAAACTTGGTAGCACTACACATAGCGACCATACCACTTTTATGAGATACTCTCTTGTCCATATTAAACTCTGTAATTTTATTGTTACCTTTATATGTGTTTTTTGTTTTACAAGAGAGCAGAAGTGGGGAGAGAAATGGCGAGTCGAAAACAGCGAAAAACTTATTAACATTTTAAAATATGGTCATTAAACGAGACAAATTCATTTTAAGAGGCTTTTGAAATTAAAAGAAATTGGGTGGAACTATCACAGTATTGAAAACTTTCTCCTTAAACACGCCGGCGACATGGAGATTTGCTGACTTTACATTATCAACGAAAATATTTTTTTCCAAAACTGATAATCAAATTGTAAATGTAAGTATGAGTGCAGCCCCATCGGACTCAATTAGCGTTAGATGCGATTGTAATTTGTCAGACCTTTAAAGACTGCTATCTCGTTTCATCGTTGTGTTGAAACCTTATCTTCGTTATGCTTTTTGCAGATAAACATTAAGGGTTCACATTTTTATTGCGTGTTCTTCAAATGGCAAATGCCCTGTTATGTGTAATATATGTAATTTTGCTGGACCTATTTAACAAGTCTTTAGTTCGTTTTTTGACATATTTTGGCCATTTGTCATTTGATTTTACACAAGAATTTCCATCTGATGAGCTATATATTGAAATTGCAAATTTAGCCACCCTTGATCATTCCTAGTTTGGAATTGTGTTCATATTACAAATTTAGAGGAATTCTCTTTTTGTGGTTACAAACAAGTTTACTGGTCAGGGCAATGATCATATTTTTATAACGTTTGTAACCAATCTACGGTGCAAAAGTACAACAATAGACCTCATTTATTGTCCCTTCGTTATTATTTTTTCGCAGTTTTCATTATAACACAGTTCTTACATTTAATAATTACTAAACTAGCGGCGAAAGTTTATTAAAAGAATATTTTAATAAACTTTCGGTTTTCAAACAGGTTCATTTACGGGAGAATGTATGAGTTTATCTGGTTATGCAAGGTATGTTCCAAAGTAAACTTCTTGAATCTAGCGTCCCATGGTGGCGCCATCTATATGTCGACTGGTACGTTAGAACCTGCTATTTTTATCAATTGTTCAGTGAGAATTTCATGACATTTCATAGATTGGAGGTGAAGTTATTTCGTTTTAAGTGTCAGTATGTTTGTGTTATCGGTGCGAAAATGAGCTTCGAACAAAGAGTTAACATTAAATTTTGTTTCAAAATTGGTAAAACTTTTCCTGAAACGTTTTAATTGATCAAACAAGTTTATGGCGATGATTGCCTACTTCGTAGCACAGTGCCGGATTAAACTAGCGCGGGGCCTGTAGCAAATTCTGTCTAGGGTCCCTTGGTTTGCTATAGGTTCTCAAGTTTAGGATATTAAATAAAACAAAATTGTTACAATTAAAGCTTTCTGGATTTATTATGGGCAAATTTAGTTATAATACTTTCAATATCGACCTCTTTAAGCAAGTCATGCTCTTTATTCAACAGAGTGATGTGATTAAGACGTTCTCTGCCCTAATTCATTTTTAATACGTTTTAATGTTGAAAAAGAACGTTCCCCACTGCAGTTAGTGATCACGAGAAATAAGTAAATTCGCAAAGCAATTTCTAAGTTTGGGAAACACGATTCTAAAGAATTATTTAATAAAAGTTTATAATATTGCTACTCCAGAGGCTCCTGTTTCTTGCTGTCAATAACAGTAGCCACATCTGATTTCAGCAGCTCTGCGACCTGCACTAATTCGCTGCCTAGGCTGTTCTCCAAATCATCTTCATGACCAGGATTTTTCCAAAATCTCTTCTGTTGTAAGATATTTTAGCTGTCGAAATGTCGAAAAATACTAGTAATTTTATGATATGCTTTCATACGTTTAATTAAAGAAGACACTACGTTATCAATAATGACAATAAATACCTCAACTTCGAAACGCTATCCAGGTGTTTGATTTTCAACAAAATCGTCGAGTGTAGTAGAGCCGCTGAAATGGTCGTACTTTGTATTTTGCTTGATTCGTCGTGATGTCCGTTACTGGTATTTTTCACAGTAGGTCTGATCTTTGGCTCTTGCCTCAATTTCCGAAAAAGTGGATAATGATTGATAAAGGGCGCATCCTGTATTAAGGTCTTGACCAGACGATTGCAGCGAAGCACTAGTCGCTTGCAAGCGTTCTAGGATTCCGTTCCACGTAATTGTCATTATTCCCGTTTCTAACTTATTCATCGTAAAAGTAGTCCGTAAGCTTTATTACGGCAGTCCGCGTTTTGATCGACGTTATTGAAAATGTATTCCAATGCTGGGCTGAACTAAAAATTTTTGCGCTGTTAAGAGGTCAGCGTCCGCTTGGAAAAAGAAATAACTACATAAAACATTTTAATTACTGTGTTTTGTGATATGAAATAATGTTTTTTTTTGTAATATGGAAGGTCACAAGAATGTCACTAAACAATTATTTTCAATAAAAATATTGTAAAAATTTAATAATTATACTTATTTTCTTTCGACGGCAATGAAGAATAAAAAATCTAGTGATATTCGATAATGATTTTCTTTTTATTTTATTTTATGAAAATATTTATTTAATTAAAAAATAAAAATCTGAACGCTTGAGAGGTAGAAATGTACCTAGTTTAGATACTAGCCTCAATATGTCGATTATAATATTTATAATTAAACATTAGAACATTAAAGTTAAGAAGTTCATAAAATGCCTACTTATTTTTAGGATTTAACGTGACTAAATCGAAGTTTTAGATTTTCAGGTGGAACTGAAGCATAGCCTAAGCGCTTCGCTTTTAAAGCATGCAAGGATATTTTACGATCCATCTAAATTTATATTTTTTTAATTACGGTCAGTTGGAGTGCGGGGCCATTTTCTACGTGGCTAATCCGGCACTGCCGTAGCAGAATGCACGAGTGGTTTCAATGTTTTCAAAGTGGCCGTGAGGACCTAATTGACGATTATCAAGTCAGCCGAAATCATCATTGAAATATTTGGGCTTACGAAAGGTGTGTGCACGGTTTGTTCCGCACAAATTGACTGACGACCAATCAAACATTCGAAGGGCATCTTTTGACCGATTATTTGACCAAAAATCACATTTTAAACATTAACCATCCCTCGTATTCACCTGATATGGCATCGTGCGACTTCTTCCTTTTCGGAAAATGCACATGTTTGTTATTATGAAACCATCGGGGCATCGGTATGCATCCCTCTCATATTGCAAGAATCAAAAGTATTCCGTACAAACTTATTTTTAATACATTATCGAAGAGAGCGCGAATTTCAAAGTAAAGATCTGAAATATTTAGCGTAGACTCTAAAAGGGAATAAAAATCAACTGTGAAAATTAAAAAGGAAAAATTTTAGCCCAGGTCGGTGGGCCCGCTTTACATACATGTAACAACAGGCCGGATATACTTGTATGTGCAAAATGAGTTAAGCAAGTAAGATTTCATGAAACTTTCATGAACTTCACTTTTATTGAAAATATGTATGTAAAAAGAAACAAAATTAAATATTTATAATGGCAAAAATTGGTAGTGGATGACAATAAAATTTATAACAAACAATTTTTCAAATTCAATACCATTGAAAAATATTAATTTCATAAGTAAGATAAACAAAATTTTATGATTATAAAAACAAAAAATTACAGCTTTTCAAACATTTCAAGAACAAACTGACACCACAGTTAGCTTTCCTTGACATATGCGCCGTTTTTTAGCTAGTATAAAAAAGTGATGCGGTTGTGGCAGAGAACATTGAGAAGATGCATGTTCGACAGCGAGCATTTGTAAAATTTCAACCAGGTGAATTCACCTCACAAAAATGGAATTCACCCAGTGAAGTATTCACATTGTTTCGACTTTAACAGAAAGGAGTATGTAGAATTACAGTTTTGTTAACTTTATTACACAGGAAATATTTTTGACAAACCGAGGAATGAATGTATTTATGGCATGCGATTTCTTAATTTCTTATACATTTTTATAATATTTCGCTTGTGTATTTTTTATAAATATATCTTCATTATGAGTTAGAAACGTAGTGATTGAAAAATACATTGATAGATGTACAAGTATTTCCTCAGATAATGCATGCAATGACACCATTGGCGAAAAGAGTTGTGTTTTGCCATCGACATTTTCATATCTGTGTGTATTGAATTAACTTTTGATAGAACAAGAAAAAACGTTACCTTCGGCTGCACAGAAGCTAATATACTCTTCACAGGTGCATTTCTTTTAGTAACTATGTGTTCAGTTTGTATGGAAGCTATATGCTATAGTGTAATCCGATCTGAAAAATTTTTTCGGATATTATATTTTTACCTTAAGCAGTAATCCATGTCAAATTTCGGGAAGATACCACGTCAAAACGAAAGTTTTCCATACAAGAACTTGATTCCGATCGTTCGGTTTGTTTAGCAGCTATATGCTATAGTGAGCCGATCTGGACAATTTCATCCGATATTATATTATTTTTATGAACAATAACTCATTCTAAATTTCGTGAAGATATATTGTTAAATGAGGAAGTTTCCCATGCAAGCATATATATACTTAACCGATCAGAACAATTTCTTCTTATTATCTTAGAAAATAACCTGTGCCAACTTTTGTGAAGATACATTACCAAATGTGAAAGTTTTCCATACAAGAACTTGATTTCGATCGTTCAGTTTGTATGGCAGCTACATGTTATATATATATCGGCAGTTCTGACAAATTGAGCAATTTCTTGACAAAATGACATTTGCAAAATTTCAAAACGATATCTTAAAAACTGAGGGACTTGGCTAAATCAACTCAGCTCAACATACTGATCATTTATGTATATGCATAATGTAACTAAGCTCAGTTTCTATATAGCACTCGAGCTGTGAACACGTGTTATAACCTCTCTGCGACAACAAAAAGAAATTCGACACTCCGAAAGTTTTTTTTCAACTCTGTGCACAGTTGATTTTTTTCACATTTTCCAATAAATTCATCCAGGTAAATATGTTTATAATATTAGTTGAGCCTTTAGCCTTCGACGCACAAAAGAAATTTTGCACGAATTTACATTGTGTTCATTATCCACCGCCATTTTGCAAATATGATAATATAACATTTGACATGCCAACTTCATATATTTGACGTGTATAAGTGATTTTTCGTGCAGAATTTCAACAACACCATAGTTTTTCAACATTTCCTGATAGTTTCGTGCTCCGAAAAATTTTTTTTAGTCATTATGCCGCGGTACTATCCCAAATTAGAGAAAATTGTTGATTTCGACAACATTTTGGAGGCGATCAAGTTGGTGAAATCACAACAGCGTTCGACAATCTGCGACGGCACACAAAATTCCGAGGACCAACATGATGTGTTATATTGCAGCATTTGATGGTGCGAGCATCGACGTTACTACTGCCAATGCCGATGTAATGAAGAATTTGCTGGCTGAAAGCATGACGATGGGCACAAAAACAGTGAGTTCTGCTGGTTTCTTTCTTTTTCTTTCATCGAATAAGAAATATTTTTTTTTATTTCAGATCTTCAACATCGAACAATAGAAGGCGCTGATAAGCTACATTCTCCAGGCCAGCGACATCAACTATGGAATTAGTTTGATGGAGCTTCGTAAGTTCGCGTATGAATTTGCTCGGAAAGTTGGCGCGTCGTATCCGGATCCATGGAACGACAATCAACAGGCGAGTAAGGATTGGCAGTTGGCGTTCATGAAACGCCACAAAAATTTGTCACTGCGAACACCACAGCAAGTAAACCAGAGCCGTGCGAAGCGATTCAACAAAGAGAATGTCGATGCATTCTTTGCCAACCTTTCATCCGTTCTCGGTAAGACGCCGTTTGAACCTCACCGAATATGGAACATGGATGAAACCGGGTGCCCGACCGTGCCAACCAGACCTGTCAAAACCATCGCGCGCAAAGGACAAAAGCAGGTCGGCTCATCAACATCTGCCAAAAAAGGCACTAATGTGTCTTTGGCTTTGGCTGTCAGCGCTAGTGGCCAGTCTATACCGCCATTCTTCCTCTTTCCCCGAGTCAACATGAAAGAGATTTTTATGACTCATGCGAGTCATGGCGCTGTTGGTGTTGCGAACGGTTCTGGTTACATGAATTCTGACGTATTCCCTCAATTCATGCGTCATTTCATCAAGCACACCGGTGCTAATGCCGATTCGCCAACCATGTTGCTGCTGGACAACCACGGTTCGCATTTATCGATCGAGGCGATAGATTTGGCGTTGGATCATGGCATCACGTTGCTGTCTTTTCCGCCGAAATGCACGCACAAAATGCAGCCGCTAGATGTTGCGGTATTTGCACCATTTAAAGGCATGATGACCGTGAAGCATGATGCATGGAAAAAGTCCAACATTGGTGTCACTTTCGATCGGCATCATGTGCCGCTCCTTGTCGATCAGTGCCTCGATGTTATGTTAACGCCGAAAACCATCAAATCCGGCTTCCGAACAACTGGCATCTACCCGTTCAACTTCACTGAAGTTGACTTTGTCGCTTCGGAACTGAGCGGCGAAAATTTGTTCGGTGACGAAGAGAAAGACGCCGACAATCAACGTCGAGTTCTTGCCTCTGGTGATGCCATTGTGACTGCTGCGAATGAGGAGGTGTCAACGTCGGAGGCATCGACAAGTGCCCCAGCTTCAACAAGTGGTGCTGCATCATCGTCGTTGTCTCTTGTTTCGGCTCCACAGCTCCGTGATGCATTGAAATCGGTTGGCCCGTTGAAATTGGGCACACTTGCGCCGAAATCAAAACGTGGCCGCAAGACAATGGAGTCAACGATTTTGAAATCGCCTGAGGTTGTCGCAGATCTGCGTGACAAGGCCGAAAAAAGCGGCAAAAATTGACGAAGGCAGCCGATGAACCAGCAGCTAAGAAGCAAAAAGGCCGTGGAAATCGAAGACGCCACGGAAGAGAAGCCCGTCTCCGACCGAAACCGACATCGAAGAGGACTTCGATTTTTGCACGATTTGCAAGAAAATGATGCCGAAGCACGAGAATCGTCAAAACACGGCCCATTGCATCGTTTGTGATCGAGGGGTTCACTTGAAATGTGCCGGACCGAACCCGAACACTTACACCTGCATCCACTGCGAGTCGGAATAATTTTTTTCGCCAATTCCTATTTTTCTTATTATTTATGAATCTCTCTTTCATTTCCATTGATAAATAAACGTTTTTCATCGGTAACAATCATGTTTTGATCGATTTACAGACTGGCCCGACATCCCCCACCTTTTTTCAAAATCGCAAAATCAGGTTTTTTGCGCCAATGGCTATAACTTTTAAATTTTTGTAGAATTTTATCAAACCAATGTTATCAAAAGGAAGGTTACGACTCGCACTACAAATCCATGCTTTGGAATTTTCACAAAAAATAACTTTTATGTGACTTTTTAACCGAAATCAAAACGTGGCCCAACATTCCCGCTTTCTTCTGGGTGTTACAAACTTCGCGACAAACTTAATATACCCTGTTCAGGGTATAAAAAATTCAAACGGTATGCTCGCGAGACATGTTTGTAACATGCGTCGTTAATAGGTTATGGTAAAAATTATTATAATTATAATATAATTTCATCTTATTTTGAATCCATGATATTCTATTTAAGACTTCTCTACCACTCTCCACTACAGAACAGTGACAGTCATCTGTCTAGCCAGCGTGGCTGCTGTCTTTTGATTCGCTGAACTATGTCAATGTCGTCATATATCTCATACAGTTCATAGTTCCATCGAATGCGATATTCGCTGTGGCCAACGCGCAAAGACCATAAATCTTTTGCAGAACTTTTCTCTCAAAAACTCGCACCGTCGATTCATCAGATGTTGTCATCGTCCGAGCCTCTGCACCATATAGCAGGACGGGAATTATGAGCGACTACAGAGTTTGGTTTTTGTTCGTCAAGAGAGGACTTTACGTCTCAATTGCCTACTCAGTCCGAAGTAGCACATGTTGTTGGCCCATTTTGTGGCCGCCAGATACGGGATGATGATGGGCCTATTGTACGACGGGACCATGCATCCCGGCTTATTGGCGGGTGTGGTACAGCGTCGCAGGGGCGGCCGGCAAGATGGTGACCGTGCCTGGTGATTCGTTGTAGCATGATGTGATGAAGCTGCATACATATCTGGCACTGATTACCCGATGTACACTCCTGAGTGTTATGCTTTGGCGCCAGGCAATTAAGACAATAGCCGTGTGCCGGTTGACGTTGCTAAGGTTGCAACTCTTTAAATATGTCGCAGTGAGGCAACCGGTGGGCATCGAATGCGCTTTGGGTCCGCCGCTGGTGTGGGTGTTGATAGCAATGCTGGCTTTCCGCTATGAGAAGCCGTTGGTGTGGTGGTTCGGGGCGCTGCAACCAGGGCAGCCGCTTGGCGGTTCACATTGACAGCCGAACAAGTGGTTGGTGTCGGAGCTGGTTCTTCACCTGAACGCTGCCATAATCTAAGTTCACAGTTTCTGTTTGTGCATAGTCTTGCACATGAAACTGCACTTCTTGATTTGGGGCTTAAGACGAGGAATACAATACTCTTTTCGTACCATATGTTGCATGAGGCAATGTTCGGTATGGAGCATTGGCATGTGGATATAATTAAGGAATAATGTGGCAAATGGTGACTTCTCTGGTATTATTATGGGATGGCGTTCGTTATATGTTAGGCTTGAATTAGCAAGCCCATGATTCGCCCGAAGCGAATTCGTGTCTAGAATTGGATTTAGTACTAAGAGTGAACTCTTTTTGTCAACAGGCTTGGATTCTCTTAGTAATGATACCACCAGAGGGTGGTGTTGGCAAGGTGCAGGTGTTTACGCCCTCTTGTTCCTAGATAGGCAGGATTGTCAGCACTGGCTACATGTCACTATGTGGCTGATCATGTCACCATGCGGCTGGAAACACATGTTTTGCATGCGAGTGGTGGCTTTTCTAACCCGCTACAACTATTTCGGAATCGGAAGATAGATATAATTTGTATTTCGTCATGTTTAAGTGAATCTATACCATGGAAACTAGTTTTGCTAGTAGCAGAGCGCTACAGAGTTCAAGTCGTGGTAAACTTAGCGTTTTTAGAGACTCAACCTTTGCTTTTGCCACCAGTAGTTGGCTTGTGGTTGCGGTATCGTTTTGTGTGTGCACATATATAGTGGCACTATATGTCTTTTCAGAGGCGTCGCAGAAGCCG
The DNA here is from genome assembly GCF_016617805.1 of Bactrocera tryoni. NCBI lineage: Eukaryota > Metazoa > Arthropoda > Insecta > Diptera > Tephritidae > Bactrocera > Bactrocera tryoni. The sequence continues at coordinate 677,893 of NW_024396572.1, forward strand.
TGTAGTTCCACTTTGTATTCGGGGGAATAGTTTACCCACCGTGGATTATTAGATTAATGGGACAATTTTTCACTTGTTCGTCCCAGTCAGTTCCGTCTAGCCATAATTCTTGAATCAAGACTTTCGTTTGTATCATAATTGGCGAAAGGCATCCAGTGGTGTCGAAAAGTTTCGCTACCGGGGATAAAATATGTCTCTTCGTTATGGCGGATAATGCGGATATGGACTCCGCCATAATTCTTGATTCAGGACTTTCGTTTGTATCATAATTGGCGAAAGGCATCCTGTGGTGTCGAAAAGTTTCGCTATCGGTTATAAAATATGTCTCTTCGTTATGGCGGATAATGCGGATATGGACTCAGTTTTGTATGAAAACTGGTCCGATATCGCATAATAAAACTCATATCCAACAAAGTGTCGTTTGATATATTTTTTAAGGCATTTGCGTAATTAGCTGTGATCTTTTTAAGGGGAACCCTGCGACGTTGAGGGCATTTATTACCTGTAACAAATGCTCGTATGATACGTTTGTATTTTTAACACTTCAGTTGCCAGAGGAAATTCTGACATTGTTTTTTCTGCCAATTTGTGGAGAGTTTGAATGGCTAGATATGGTGCACAGTAATGACTAAAGGTAACTGTTTTTAATTTGAAGTCGCGTAGTGGACTTGCGGGGGATCTTCGAATAATTCGTTGAAAATCTTGATCGTCTTTATGTACGACTATTTGCGATATATTTTTTCAACGTCCCCATTGAATATACGCCTATTTAATATCAGGTGCTTTAAATCTGGTTGGAGTGTGGGTCCCTTAAATCATTTAGGGAATTCCTGAAGCTTGTCGTTTTCGAGGCATAGAAAACAACCCTTACTTTCGTTGTTTATTTGTCTGGCTTTACTACTGCATTGATTGATGATTTTTCCCCTTGGGTATACTTCCTCCATGCGGTCTAAATGGAGGTATTCTTCTAACACACCATCATATTCCGATTTTAGTTCACCTTTCTTTCCATGTTTAGAAATTGCTGTATTGCAGAGGTGCGAGAGTGACCTAAGGCGAGTGTGTTAGGGAATTGTTTTTTAACCTTTTCAGGACCGCACCTAAGCCAACTACCAGACAATTTTTTTTTCTTGATTTTCTGACTTAAAATGTCTCAATTGATTGCCATGTTTTAGCTCTCTAGCGTGATCCGGTCAAAACATATTGAAAGTTGCTTATATGCAACTTTGACTCTTCCTCGTCTTCATCACACTATTCGGCGGAAGATTTGTCCCAGTCTGTCTCCCAAAATCTGTTGTATGTTTAATTACACAGCCCTTTTCGTGCTTCACTCATTTTAATGTCTCTATGACCTAAACGCCCAAAGTTACTTACAAGCAACTTGCACAAACAAAAAAATTTAGGGGTACAATACAAAAATATTTTCTAATTTTTTCACTTGCATTTTTTTCTTTCACTATTTGTTCGTAAAGCTGGGTAAATATTTTTTACAAATTTACATTTTAAGTATTTTAATTATTTTTTTATAATATGCTTCAAAACTTTCGCACGACCAACACGCTCAACTTCGCTGCGAATAATGAGTCATAGCTTGATTGATCATGACACAACCGTTATGCTCTTGTTATTTTGGTATTCCCCGAAGACAAATTAATCAATCAGATGTGTAAAATACAAAAAGAGTTGCTTATAAACAAATTCATTAATATCGTAGTTTTCGTAACGTGCTTTTAGAGCTTCCCAAGCAAATTGCAGACAGAAAACGAAAGAGGCCGAAATGCGTGAGTACGAAGAGTTTGATAAGCTGGCCGACAGGGGTAATGTTCGAAAATTCTACGAAAAAATGCAGCGGCTTACGGAAGGTTTCTAGACCGGAGCATACCCCCAAAGGTGATCTAGAGACCGATGTCCAAAGCATACTTAGATTATGGACAGAACACTTCTCCAGCCTGCTGAATGGCAGTGAACGTACAACGCCAGGACGATGGATGCAGACGTTCCATTGCCCGACCATGAAGAAGTTCGAATAGCAATTACCCGCGTGAAGAACAACAAAGCGGCGGTGGCCGATGGATTACCGGCCGAGCTATTCAAACACGGCGGTGAAGAACTGATAAGGAGCATGCATCAGCTTATTTGTAAAATATGGTCGGACGAAAGCATGCCCAACGGTTGGAATTTAAGTGTGCTATGCCCAATCCATAAAAAAGGTGACCCCACAATCTGCGCCAACTACCGTGGGATTAGCCTTCTCAATATCGCATATAAGCTTCTATCGAGCTGACATAGCCAGCGTAGCCGCTATCTTTTAATTCGCTGAACTATGTCAATGTCGTCGTACATCTCGTACAGCTCATCGTTCCATCGAATGCGATATTCGCCGTGGCCAATGCGCAAAGGACCATAAATCTTTCGCAGAAACTTGTTAATACTGATTCCTAAATAGACGAAATTATCTACAACTTCAAAGTTATGACTGTCAACAGTAACGTGAGAGCCAAGTCGCGAGTGCGATGACTGTTTGTTTGATGACAGGAGATATTTCGTCTTGCCCTCGTTCACTGCCAGACCCATTTTCTTTGCTTCCTTGTCCAGTCTGGAGAAAGCAGAACTAACGGCGCGGGTGTTGAGGCCGATGATATCAATATCATCGGCATATGCCAGCAGCTGTACATTCTTATAGAAGATGGTACCTTCTCTTTTAGTTCTGCTGCTCGAACTATTTTCTCCGGAAGCAGGTTGAAGAAATCGCACGATAGGGAGTCGCCTTGTCTGAAACCTCGTTTGGTCTCGAACGGCTCGGAGAGGTCCTTCGCGATCCTGACGGAGCTTTTCGTGTTGCTCAACATCAGTTTACACAGCCGTATTAGTTTTGCGGGGATATCAAATTCAGACATCGCGGCATAAAGGCAGCTCATTTTCGTGCTGTCGAAAACAGCTTTGAAATCGACTAAGAGGTGGTGTGTGTCGATTCTCCTTTCACGGGGCTTTTCCAAAATTTGGCGCATGGTGAATATCTGGTCGCTTGTTGATTTACCAGGTCTAAAGCCACACGGATAAGGTCCAATCAGTTTGTTGACGGTGGGCTTTAATCTTTCACACAATACTCGCGATAGAACCTTATATGCGATGTTGAGGAGGCTTATCCCACGGTAGTTGGCGCAGATTGTGGGGTCTCCTTTTTTGTGGATTGGGCAGAGCACACTTAAATTCCAATCGTTGGACATGCTTTCCTCCGACCATATTTTACAAATAAGCTGATGCATGCTCGTTATCAGTTCTTCGCCGCCGTGTTTGAATAGCTCGGCCGGTAATCCATCGGCCACCGCCGCTTTGTTGTTCTTCAGGCGGGTAATTGCTATTCGAACGTAATGGAACGTCTGCTCCATCGTCATCGATTGGGGAGTCGGGTTCGCCTTCTCCTGGCGTTGTACGTTCACTGCCATTCAGCAGGCTGGAGAAGTGTTCCCTCCATAATTTAAGTATGCTCGGGGCATCAGTGACTAGATCACCTTTGGGGGTTCTACAAGAGTATGCTCCGGTTTTGAAACCTTCTGTAAGCCGCTGCATTTTTCCGTAGAATTTTCGAGCATTACCCCTGCCGGCCAGCTTATCAAGCTCTTCGTACTCACGCATTTCGGCCTCTTTCTTTTTCTGTCTGCAAATGCGTCTCGCTTCCCTCTTCAACTCTCGATACCTACCCCATTCCGCACCTGTTGTGGTCGATCGTAACGTTGCTAGGTAGGCAGCCTGTTTTATCTCCGTTGCGACACGACACTCCTCGTCGTACCAGCTGTTCTTTTGCACTTTCCGAAAACCAATGGTTTCGGTTGCAGCTGTACGTAAGGAGTTTGAAATGCCGTCCCACAGTTCCCTTATACTGAGTTGTTGACGAGTGCTCTCAGACGTAAATCGTTCGGCTGTCTGTTGTGATTGCAGCTTCTCGACGTCGAACCTTCCTTGTGTTTGTTGACGTGCGTTTTTTGCTGCACAGAGGCGAGTGCGAATCTTAGCTGCAACAAGATAGTGGTCCGAGTCGATGTTAGGACCTCGGAGCGCACGCTCATCTAAAACACTGGAGACGGTCTTCCGTCTATCATAACATGATCGATCTGGTTGGTAGTTTTTCGATCCGGAGACAGCCAGGTAGCTTGATGAATCTTCTTATGCTGGAATCTAGTACTACAGATAACCATATTTCGGGCCCTGGCGAAGTCGATCAGCCTCAACCCATTTGGGGATGTTTCGTGGAGGCTGAATTTACCGACCGTAGTGCCAAAGATACCTTCTTGCCCACCCTGGCGTTAAAGTCGCCAAGCACGATTTTGACATCGTGGCGGGGGCATTCTCTCATAAGTGCGTTCCAAGCACTCATAAAAGGCATCTTTGGTCACATCGTCCTTCTCATCCGTCGGAGCGTGGGCGCAGATCAGCGATATGTTGAAGAACCTTCGCTTTGATGCGGATTGTGGCTAGACGTTCATTCACCGGAGTGAATGATAGTACTCGGCGACGGAGTCTCTCTCCCACCACGAATCCAACACCAAACTTGCGCTCTTTTATATGGCCACTGTAGTAAATGTCACAAGGACCTACTCGTCTCTGTCCTTGTCCCGTCCATCGCATTTCTCTATTCTCCTTTTATTAGGAAATGCAAATAAAATATTTAAGTCGTACTCTTCAGTTAAGTACCTTGTAATACACGATTTTTTCTATTTAATGCGAAAACGTGGGTATTCCAGATTCAAACCACAAACTTTAAAAGATTGACCTTGAGATTTGTTAATGGTCATTACGAATGACAGAATCGGAAGTTGAAGTATTTTAACATCAAGCGACATATCGGTTGGGATCATCGGTATACTCCGAATCAAAACTTCCTTACCTTCAAATTTTCCTTTGCGTATTGTAACGAAAATCACATTGTTCATCAATCTACTTACCACCAAACGCTTACCCTTATATAGTTTTGTCTGGTTTATGTTTCGAAGAATTATTACTTCGAATTCAACCATTAAGCGTAAATTGTGCGTTGGCAAGCCAGCCTCATTCAAGGATTCAATTGATTAGTTAGTTGCTTCATCTTCATTCATTACTTAGCCAATAGATTTGAATTCATGCATTGATCCGATGTCCTCAATCTGAACTCGTAAGTTAGGTATTCTACATCTTTATTCTTTGCCGCTAAAATTGCTCGCTCACTCAACAGTTCATTACTTTTGTGGTTAGTACGTATAATGATATTTGTTGATAAGTTCGTCTTTCGATTAGACAAAGTTATAGGAAATGAAATCAATCCGCTCGAACCATCAACAGGTACTCAACCATTACCGATCGTCAACTATTGCTCAAAGAAATCTTGAGCAGATTTAATGATAAATAGCAATAGCAATGCAGTCATTAATTTCACAATTTGGCGCCAGCATTGCTAACCTAACAAATGAACTATTGCACATGACGTAACATGTGTCTTCGATCAAGAGTAAGGCCCTCTTATGTATCTCTTTATTCATCTCAAGATCGTAATTTCTGGAGGGGATACGAATTTGATGCAAGTCGAGCCATGCTAACGCGGCGCTTTTAAGAACTGTTCATAAATCTGAACATACGGCCCACGTTGAAGTGTTTACACTTCAAAATAATTCAAGTATTTTTCAGATGCCTAATTTCTCAAAGTATAGACTGGCGACCTGTTCATCGAGTATTTTCGGCAACAGAGGCACATCTACGTTGTATTTGTCAGCCTTGGTCCACAAGAAGTTGAACATCTCAAGCTGGGATGACCGTGCGCGAAGCCCAAAGTTACCAGGCTTGGGGTTTGTTATTAATCTTCTCCTTGGCATTGGCATTCAAACATGCGACGTCGATTTCACAATCGAAATTATCAATATTACAAACGATGTCATCGTCGGGCATGTGTTCAAAATGTGCGCCAGTAATAATGTCCTTGCAACCAGTTGTTGTTACGAAGATGCTAGCTTCTTTGTATGCCTGCTCCATGGTGGTTACTTCATAGCCTTCCATAGCCGCTTGCAAAGCAATGATGGAATCGATTTCGGGGACAATAACGATTCCGCCGAAACTAGAGTTTATGCACAACTTTTACCAATATCACATAACCAGCAACACAGCACACTTTGCCAGCAATCATTACATCGGTGGGCCGTTTAATACCATCAATTAGCAACCCGCGACAACCATATAGATTATAGAATTTACTTTTGGTCACCGAATCGTTGACGATGATGGCTAGCACACCGAGGCGTCTCTCCTTCACCATTTTATATAAATTGTGTACACCGATTGTAGTTTCTTTGCTCAAACCCTTGAAGCCCTTCGGGTACTGCGGGAACTTTTCATGCACTAAGTTTGTCAAATCACCACTATTATCGAGAATAAAGGAGTAGTACACCCTGTGCACCCTCCTCCCTGTGAACATGATGACGTCGTGAATCATTGAGATCACTTAATCCTCTTCAAATGTCGTTGAGTATTTCAAATGTTTTGGTGAATTTAAGATTTGGTGCCTTTCAAATGAGTATTGAAGTAAATTGATGTGGACAATTATATCCCACGCTGTCCTGGTCAACTCAACAGAGAACCATTTTTCAAAAAATACTTCAGAACTATTTTTAAAAATTTTATATCATTTTAAGCATGGTAAAACTATAAGTAAGCTTAACAAAGTAAGTATAACGTCTATTATTTTTCTTGTGTTCTAGTTCGAGTCGACCGCATCTCTCTGTATTAATTATTTGCATACTTTTTCTTCAGTAAGAAAAGGATAAACATTGTGCATCGCTCTCTACGATGTGCCATTGCTTATCCGTACGTCTACATTTACTATATTTGCCATCTTTGCTTAAAATGTCGTTTTCATCTTCATTAGAGAGAAGTAAAGAATGCTTAGCATCCTCTGAAAGATTATTACTTTGGATCCTACCTCCTACTCGTATAATATTATTGTTGTCTACAATTGGAGGCACAGTAACTAGTTTGGAATTTATTGGAGTTTGTTTATTAGAATTAATTAGTTTTAGTTTAAAATCAAAATATTTTTGTGTACTTGACGGACTATATAATTTAATGCTTTTCATTTATAATAAATTTTATTCATTAATGGTTTTTAGTAACGATATCTATAAATTTAAATATGTTAATTATAACGTTTTGTAGGAATACGAAACCATTTTTTATAGTTTATATTCTTTAGAATTGTTCGTCTTTCAGTTGAAATGTTTGTTTTTCGGTTAATATCCACCGGACTCTCTTTTGAGAAGAAATACCTTCAATTATTTATGTTGGTGTAAGTTTTTATGAAATGTACTCTATTAGTCGCAAATATCTGTAAGCGTCCAGGCTCTAGCTGTAACCAATTCAGTATCATTGTGGAATCTGTATGAAAGTAAAGAGAATTGTGTTAATCCCACGAAGAGAGCCGCACAAAGTTCCAGCTGCGGTAATGTTATTAGTATCTTTATTGGCGCGACTCATAATTTAGCGGTTCATTGCATAAAATACATCTGGATATTCGTATTTGATTTAACAATTCATTAGAAGTTCGCCTTTCTGTGACGGCTTTTCATCCCAATCAGTTTTTGATTTCCACATCTCTTGTAATAAAATTTTTGAAGTAACTGTGACGGGATTCACAAAGCCCAATGGGTCGAATAATTTGGAAACGTCTGAAACAATGGTCCTTTTAGTAATCTTGTCGTTGCAAGTTATACGAAAATGGTCGTCGAATGGAGTCTAAGTGACACCTAATGCTTTAACTTCGTTGTTAGTTTCCTTATTTAAGTCAAGTTGATTTTCTCTGTCTTTAAGAGGAATATGCTTTAAAAGTTCAATGTTATTAGAACACCTTGTTCTAAGGTTGAATTATTTTGACATCATCTAGATTATCTCCTCTTGTTATAAGATCATCTATGTAAAAACCTTGATTGATTATTTCCGCTACTTCTTTGTAATCATTTCTCTCCATTTCTGCAATTTTCTGCAAACATTTAACTGCTAAATAAGGTGCAGATGCAGTTTTAAGAGTGTATATTGGCAGTATTTCATTATCTTCATCGCGCCAGTAGATTAATTGACATTCATTCATCCTTTTGGGCGAATCCATATTTGCCTAAACATTTTCTCGATGTCTGCTGTGAATACATACCTATGTTTTCTAAACCTCAGTAAAATATTAAATAAGTCTTCTTGCAACTTAGGTCCAAAATGCATTATTGAATTCAAGAGAATATTCTTGTCTGTTTTACAGGATGCATCAAAAACGACTCTTAATTTAGTAGTTGTGCTATCTGGTTTCTGTACACGATCGACTATAATAATATTTCGACTTAAGCATGTTAACATTTCTCTTGTGGGCACTATTTTTAAGTGTTTTCACCTAAATTTATATTTATCCTTTTTTAATGGGAAAGCTACAGTCAATTTACCATCTACAGAAATTTTAAAATTATTAAGAAAGTGCTCCTCACAATGTGTTTCTTCTTTAGTTTTATAACACATCTATTTTCAAGGGATTTTATTTTCCAAAGGTTTTTTAGTTGATTATCTCGTTTTTGATCTAAATATGTCACAACACCACAGTGCGCTAAATTGGAACTTATGTTAGTTGATCCTTATATATATCAACCACCCAGACACACTGTTCTGGAGTTTGTAATTAAGATTTTCAATAGTTATTTTTTCTTTTTTTAACAAATCAAAGAATATGCCCGCATCTAATAGGAAACCAATTTTACCTGGAACATTAAATGAAGGGTCGGCCAGTTTTATATCCTCTGGAATTTTTTTAATTTTAATGTATTTTGTGGGAACATGATATACAATCTTTTGTACAACAATGGTGTCTAAGTTTATTTCAGAAGGATCTATTATTGATTTTAATTGAAGATTAACTCTTTCTTTTGTATTGATCTTGTTTTGTCCAACCCTTTCAATAATAATGGATTCTTTTCTGGAAGGAAGTTTTAATTTATTTTTCAGTTTTTTGGTTATAAGGTGAACTTGAGACCCATTATCCACGTGCCTTTATTATTCTTTCATTACGACCTTTTATACCAACAATTGCTGTGCAGGTTTAGAATCACTTTTTAATCTCCCATTTTTCGTATTTTTAATCACTAAGCTGGATTTATCTTTGTGGAGCCATAAATGATGCTTTCCTTGACATGTGAGGCAACTTTCGCCTTTACATTCTTTTATATTGTGCCCTGTTTTAAGACATTTGGTGGATAATTTGTTTTTCATTACTGCATCCCATTTGTCTCGTGTAGAAAGAGTTTTAAATTTATAACAATAAACTATATTGTGTTGAGTATTGCATCCCATTATGTTAAATTCTTCAATTTGAAATTTTTGTGTTGTTTTTGAAGCTTGTGCTCCTATCCTGCATTTCCATTCATGATTCAGAAACGAGTGTAGTGAATTTAAGGTCGGTATTTCCTTAGGTTTTTTAAGGGAAATTTCATACCTAAGTCTTAAATTGTTGTCTAATTTTTGCACAAGCGTATACTTTAATAAAGCTTGTAACAAATTATCTGCAGACAAACTGAGGCTTTCCAATGCTTTTTACTTTCAGAATTTTTCTTGAAATTTTCATACACTAAGAACAGTCACAGTCACTACTGGTGCATCTAAAATTTGTTTGAAATAAGTACGGATATTTGCTAGTAACCTTTTATTTGCAAATTTTCATTAAGAAGGTTCCAGGCAACTGAAAAATTCGTCAAGGTTGAAGGCAGATTTGCAATATAACTTGCTGCCGATCCTCTTAATTTAGTTTTTAAAATACACATTTTATAAGTATCTGAAACATTTTGAGAGACTACGAGTTGCCCAAACAGTTCTCTAAAAGTTTGCCACTGAGCGTAATCTCCTGAAGAAATGGGAATGTCAACTTGAGGAAACGTAAAATTGGCAACCTTTTTTGGCTAATAAATTTTAATTTGAGTTTGTAAAATCTATTTCTTAAACATAGAATATACTTGTTAACTCTTCACCTTCGTGCTAGCTAATAAATTCAAGCACAGTATCACGAGTTTTTTCTATTAGTCTCTCTGAGCTATCTAGAGAGCATGTTTCATTCATTTCGCAGTCTTCAATATTTTTTTCTAATTCTGTAACCTGCGAACTAAACCAGGATTTGAAAAGCATTCCGTTTTCCTGGGAGCACCATTTTCTTGAATTATAGTTATCAATTCGCTTAACTTGGCGTACGTTGTCGTTGAAATTCTGACCATTTTTTGTCCAAACTATCTTGGAGTTTTTCGAAATTTCTTAATTCTTCCTTAATATCCATATTCATGAATTTAAAATGAAGTTTTTGCAGTTTTTCTGCTAATTCTATTTGGTTCTCCATTCTCTTAAAAACAAAATTGTACATCAGATAATAAAGAGTTGAGTAATAATTAAAAATATTCTTACCTGTGCGGCTGTTAATATGGTTTTTTTGTTTGTTTTGAAATTTTATTATTTGAATTTGTTTTTTTTTTTATTTCAATTTCTGATTAAATTTTTTTTTTTATATAGAATTTACTTTATCACTTTCACTTCACTCGCGTGTTTTAAAAACTTCGGGGCCACCAAAAATTATTAATAATGCGACGGTTTAAGTTCACGTATAAAATAGCATTGATAAGATGATATGAAACTCTTTGATTGGAGAAAGAGCTGTCAAAACTCAAATTTTTTATAAGATTTGCCAATGATGCCAGTGCTGAAAAATATTAGATTGTGTCTTTTATAAATAATTTTTGGGTAATTCGCAATTTTCACACTACTATATAAATAAACATGAGAAAGCAAAACAATTCACTAAAAATATCACAATTTGTATGCTAATACTAATAAGTACGTGGATAAGTAATTATATTTTTTATAATTAATGTAACAATTTAAAATAATAAATAAACAGAAAAACAAAACAATTCATAAAAAACGTCACATATTCAAGATAAATGTATTCAGTACATGTAGTATATACTTATATACCATAACTTAAAATAATATTTACATATATATTAGATAAATATTCCGACCACACATTTCTTTATTATTAGCATTTTCGATAAATTATACAAAACACTTAATTAAACACTTTGAAAATGCATATTTAAATACTAAAATGCAAAATCATTAATTAATTTAAATAAACATTTATTTTACCAAAATATGTTCGCAAAGTTCAATGAAATTTCATTTCACACTGATTTTGTCAGGTAATTATAGCGGTTTACTTCTGGCATCCCGCCTTTTCTGAAATCAGCTGAACGAAATTCCCTGATCTCAATCGCTGTCAAATAGTTAGTGAATTTATCCATGAAAATAGTACTCAACTCTGGTTCCCCAGAGCTCCTTTATTTATAGATTTTCTTATCATAATTGATGTATGCACCATATGCAGAGACAAACACATATCTTAATACTAATCTACTGTACATACCGACAGTATGTACACATATCTTAAACATAAGTGTTCCCAACGGCATACACTACTACTTCTTATCTTTTTATACTCTCGCAACAAAGTTACTAAGGAGAGTATTATAGTTTTGTTCACATAACGGTTGTTTGTAAGTCCTAAAACTCAAAGAGTCATATATAGGGTTATATATACCAAAGTGATCAGGGTGGCGAGTAGAGTTGAAATCCGGATGTCTGTCCGTCCGTCCGCCCGTGCAAGCTGTAACTTAAGTAAAAATTGAGATATCATAATGAAACTTGGTACACGTATTTCTTGGCTCCATAAGAAGGTTAAGTTCGAAGATGGGCAAAATCGGCACACTGCCATGCCCAGTTAAATTTGGCACAAGGGATCGCATTAGGGAAGGGCATATTTGGACGTAAATTTTTTGGAAAAGTGGGCGTGGCCCTGCCCCCTACTAAGTTTTTTGTAAAAGTTATCACGCGACGCAAGAATGTAAAATATTGCGCGTGGCCTGAGTCAGCAACAAGTAGCGCACTCAGAATTATGAACGGAAACAACAAGTTTTGAGTTGCATCCAAATTGCGCGTGGACTGAGTCAGCAATTTTACGTTCTCACGTCTGCCAATACCATCAGCTCATATTCATGCTTACGCCTGCAAATACCAGCTCACAATACCACAACTGCTTCGCAGCAGCGGCGGCAGCAACAGCAACGGGTAGTTTGTAATTAGAAGTTTAGTTCAGTTTCTTGTTTGGTGTTCTTCGAGCTGGACGCGCTCCACTCGAATTAATAAAGAGTTAATAAAACAAAGGTGGCTTATTTTAATAATTGGCGCCCAACGTGGGGCTGTGTTTAAGCAAAGTAGTTTGTCGGTGTCGGTTAAAAACGAGCAACTACAATCAACCAGCTGCCACAAACAATCAGGATTATGCCGCTGAAAGCCGATCGAATCAAGGACCAGCCAGCAACTGCAATCAACCAGCTATTGTAAACGAGCAGCAGCTTTCCATTGGTGGATCAGGATAGGAGGAAGATCGAAGCAGCCGGCAATCATGAATTTAATGTAAGTTGAGAAACTCGAATTTCAATTTTAGAATCAAAGATCTAAATATTGAAGGTACTTCTTGTTAAAAAATAAAATATATTAAGAAAGTGAAATTTAAACTCTAATAGTTTACGGTGCATCCGGTATTTATTTCGTGAAAGTAGTAATAACTTTTTCAATAATTAATTGAGGAATAGTGAAGAGTATTGGTTACACGGTATATGAATAGGCCAACCGTCAACTTAATTGACTTAGTCTCTAGCTTTGAAAATATTAAATTATCGGAAGAAGAAGAAGTCAAAATGAACGAAACCCAGCTTACACAGATAGTGTACGCGGCGGTCAGTGCTGCTTTAGGGGTGCAGAGGCGGGAGTTTGAGAATAGGCTTAAGGTCATGCAGGACCAAATTGATAACGTATCCCAAAAACCCACTATAACGACTTACGAAAAAATTAAGATAGTAGCGGGTAGAACCTGCGAAGAATCGCTGGAAGTTGTAAAGTCTCTACCCGAATTTTCCGGTCAAACCGAAGGTTATGTGTCCTGGCGTGAGGCGGCACATAACGCATATGAGATTTTTAAGGACTACGATGGTAGCTCACGGCACTACCAAGCCGTTACCATTATAAGAAATAAAATTCGAGGCGCTGCCGATGCGCTTTTATCATCGTTTAGCACTGTCTTAAATTTTAACGCTATTATAGCCCGCTTAGACTTCACTTACTCCGATAAGCGGCCGATCTACTTAGTCGAGCAGGAATTGTCGACGTTGAGGCAGGGCTCTTCCACTGTGCTCGAATTTTATGATGAGGTTGAGAAAAAACTCTCCTTACTTGCTAATAAAACCAAAATGTCTCATGAAGAAAGTATTGCAGGCGCAATTAACGAGAAATATAGGGCCAACGCTCTTAGAGTGTTCATTTCTGGGTTAAGGAAGCCCCTTTGCGATATTCTCTTCGCATCGCAACCTAGTGACTTGCCATCCGCCCTGGCACTCGCTCAGGAAGTCGATGCGAATCATGAACGTTACATTTTCGCAGCAAGCTTTGCAAATAGAGCATCTGATGTGACCAAAAAAGCAGAGAGCAGCCAAAGGGGAAAAGATAACAATAATCAAAACATGCTAAATAGAACAAATTCGGATAATCAGAAAAATCCTCATTTCGTAAGGCAACACCGGGGTGATAACCAAAATAATGGCCAATACCGCCAACAAAATTTTCAGCTGAACCGTCAAACAGGATATCGGAACTCTCAGCCGCGACAGGAACCAATGGATGTGGATCCTTCATATTCTCGCCTACGGCAATTTAAAAGTAACGTAAGAGACGACGGTGGTCAAAAGCGTCAGGCAGCGTCAGACCGTCGAACAGGACCGAAACTACAAAGGGTAAACAATTTGAAGGAAGATCGAAATACCGAGTTAAGCTCAGACTCTTACGAGGAGCTATCTGAGCCAGTTGTTGAGGACCTAGAGGCAGAAGAAGTGAATTTTTTAGGGGTAAGTCCCTCCTGCCCTGGATTTCTAAGTCACTAGGTGGGCGGGAGGTAAAGTTTCTTGTCGACACGGGTGCCTCCAAAAACTACATCAGGCCTCTAGAGGGCCTAAAAGGAGTGAAGCCTGTTGATAAGGAATTCACGGTGAAATCCATTCATGGATTCACCAATATTGAAAAAAATGCACGGTACACTTGTTTGGAGTGGTATCTGAATTTTTCGTCCTGCCAAACCTAACTTTCTTTGATGGAATAGTAGGTTTGGACTTGCTGAACAAGGTTCAAGCCAATATTATTTTGAAAAACAAAATTATCGAATACAACTCTGGTAAGGAAATTATTCATTTTCTCCAGGGTCAAGATGTTAGTCATCTCCAGCTCCATACCGAGTCAGTCCCGGTGAGCATAAAAGGGGAATTTTATGATATGTTAGAGCGCGTTTCAGGAGTTTTTGCTGACCCAAACGAGAAACTACCATACAACACTAATATTGTGGCCACAATCCGTACTAGGGATAATGAGCCGACTTACGCAAGGTTCTACCCATACCCAATGGGAGTCGCTGATTTTGTAAAAACAGAGATAGAGGATCTCCTCCAAAATGATATTATCCGACGTTCGCGGTCGCCATACAACAATCCCATTTGGGTTGTAGACAAAAAGAGTTTCGATGAGAACGGAGTTAAAAGGAAAAGATTAGTAATTGATTTCCGCAAATTGAACGAGAAAACCATTGAAGACTCATATCCCATACCAAATGTGGGGGTAATATTATCAAACTTGGGAAAAGCCCAGCTCTTCACAACCTTTGGACCTTAAGTCGGGGTTTCATCAAATTGAGCTCGCCGAACGTGATCGCGAAAAACCGCTTTCTCTGTGTGTAATGGGAAGTACGAATTCTGCCGTCTTCTTTGGCCTTAAGAATGCACCTGGCATTTTTCAGAGGGCAATAGATGACGTTCTTAGGGAACACATTGGCAAGTACTGCTTTTGTTTATATTGATGATGTGATAATTTTTCACAAAACAAGGAAGACCACTTGAAGCACGTAGAGGCTATTTTAGTGAGTTTGCTTGAAGCAAATATGAGGGTTTCTGTTGAGAAATCAAAATTTTTAAGGCAGAACTTGAATACCTCGGGTTTCTAATATCAAAAGGAGGAATAAAAACATGCCCGCAGAAAATTGAAGCAATCCAAAACTTCCCACAGCCAACAACATTGAGAGGTGTTAGGTCCTTTTAGGAATGGCTGGGTATTACAGATGCTTCGTTCGTGACTATGCAAAAATTGCTAAACCAATAACTAGTATCCTTAGGGGCGAATTTGGTAAAGTGTCGGCCTCTCAATCAAACAAATTGAAATATCATTTGACCAGGAACAAGTGAATGCATTTAATAAATTGAAGAGTATACTTACATCAGAAGATGTTATGCTGGCCTTACCGGACTTTAGAAAGGCTTTCGACCTAACCACTGATGCTTCTTCACACGCCCTAGGTGCGGTCCTTTCTCATTCGATTACAATGATTTCCAGAACCCTTGACAAAAAGGAAGAACACTTTGCAACAAACGAGCGAGAGCTTCTGGCAATCGTATGGGCTCATTACTTACACATTATTTGTACGGCGTTAGGGAATTAAACATTTACACAGATCATCAACCCCTAACCTTCGCGGTGTCTAATCGTAACCCGAATCCAAAAATAAAGCGATGGAAAGCTTTCATTGAAGGATATAATACCAAACTGCACTATAAACCAGGAAAAGATAATTTAGTAGATGATGCTTTATCACGCCAGTTTATAAACGCACTAAATCCAGAACCTGAATCGGATGCTGCCACTATTCATAGCGAACAGTCTCTTACTTATACGGTGGAAACAGTTTCAAAATATAAAAACCAACTAATTTTGGAATCTGGCTTAACTCCGGACAAAAGGACATTTGTTATTTTTGGAAATAAGTTACGCCATATTCTCACGTTTCCTGATAATGAGAGTTTGTTTAAAATGTTATCAGAGATGGTAAAATCCGACGTGGTCAACGGCATTCACTGCGAGCTACCTCTGCTGGCGCAAATCCAAAACTGGCTAGGGAGTACTTTCCCAAATACAAGATTCCGTCACACAACTAAATTTGTCACGGACATTTTTGATCCTAACGAACAAATTGAAATAATCACGCAAGAACATAATAGAGCCCATCGTGCCTCTCAAGAAAATGTTAAACAAATCCTTTAAGATTATTTTTTTCCAAGAATGGAGAAAAAAGCTAAGGAGGTGGCGTCTAATTGTAAAGTCTGCATTAAAGCTAAATATGTCAGACACCCGGTAAAGCATCCCATAGGAAAAACACCCATTCCATCTTTTCCCGGTGAATTTCTCCATATTGACATATTCTGTACTAATGCCACATATTTCCTTACTTGTGTGGAGAAGTTATCTAAGTTTGCAGTAGTGCAACCAATCCCTTCACGAACCATAATCGATATTAAGCCGCGTATTCTGCAACTGGTCAATATGTTCGCAGGAACCAAAATTATTTTCTGCGATAATGAAAAATCATTAAACTCAAATACAATAAGATCGTGCCTTAGAGACCTTTTCGACATTGAAATTGTGAATGCTCCTCCTCTGCATAGTACTTCTAATGGACAGGTGGAGAGATTTCATAGCACTATGGGGGAAATAGCTAGATGCCTTAAATTAGAAAAAGGAATTGAAGATACTGTGGACTTAATTTTACTGGCCACAATTCAATACAATAGGAGCATTCACTCCGTAACTGGCGAAAAACCCTTGGATGTTTTTCATTCCCGGGTAGGTGGGACAGAAGCAAAAAATAGGGTAGAAAAGGCTCAAGAAGCAATGTTAAGGACTCATAACAAAAACAGGATAGCAAGAACATTTGCCGTTGGGGAAACAGTCCACATTAAGTCGAATAGACGGTTGGGAAACAAACTTACCCCCTTATATGTGGAGGGCATAGTCCAGGAGGACCTGGGTTCTACGGTCAGGGTTAAAGGTAGAATAGTTCATAAGGATAATCTCCGATAGTCGAATAAAATATTTTTTAAATCTTACGATCTTCTTTGTTTCTGTCTTTCCTTCTCTTTTTAGACCTCTGCTCTTTGTGATTAGCTTGACCTCGACCTCCACAGTTTGTAACTGTGGATTACTCACACTCAGACTACTTACCGATTACGAATGGTGACGTGGTTTTATGGGACTCGTACGATTTCATCAGACATACGACAAACCTGACTGCCTACGCTGAATTGACCATTGACACTCGCTCAGCGCTAAAACTGTACCCAGAAAGCCACATGACGAAACTGATGAATGCTGACCTGGACCGAATCGACAAGCTTCTTCGGACAGTAATGGGACCGACAAGACATTCACGTAGCCTAAACATCTTGGGAACTGCTCTTAAGGTTGTGGCAGGCACGCCGGACTTCGACGATTTTCAGAAAGTAACTTTAGCAATAAACTCAAAGTTCCAGGAACAGATTACAGATTTAATCAATACAGTAAATGAAATTTTAAGAATAAAAAAACTAGAACAGATAGATACCGGACACCTTTACGAAATTCTTTTGGCCCGAAATAGGGCTATTATTACAGACCTAGATAACATTATCTTATCAATCGCCTTAGCACAGTTGGGATTATTAAACCCAATCATTTTTGATAATATTGAAATTGATTCAATCTTGAAGACCGAGTCTCTCAACAACTTAACTGTAACTGATTTGTTATTAGCCTCTAAGTTTAAAGTATTTCATGATAATAACCTTTTTCACTTCCTAGTTAAGTATCCTAGACCTAAGCTTATGTGTAAAAGAAAAATTGTATTACCAGTAGCTCACAACAACAAAATGCTGTCCCTACGCGACAACTCCGTAGCAGTTTGTGGTAAAGACATCTATTCCTTGGATGGCTGCGCAGGGACTACCATGCAGTTTTGCAGAAAATCGAACATAACAACTTGCGCTCAACAACTGGTAGCCAGCGTCACCGCAGAGTGTAGAACAACATTTGGCGAACTAGATCCCTTACAAGAAATTGATGATGGTATGGTCATCATAAACGACTCCACCGCCACGGTAACTTCTGAGAGCGAAACCATTTCGCTAAAAAAAGGTACTTACCTGGTAATGTTTCCTGATAAGGCAAGTATAAATGAAACAACCTTCGTTAACCGGAATGGCCTTCCAATAAAGGAAGCTGAAATCCCTTGGGCGACTCGGATAAATATAATTGGACACGATAACATAATGACCTTACCTTACTTGCGGCACCGAGCGCTGGTAGATCGCCAGCTAATGGAACAGCTAACCGATGGGTATGAAAAAGGATTGACAACGACGTCAATAATTCTCATGGTAATAATAATTATCGCCGTGCTTTTTTCCATAATAACATTCTATAAAAAGCTGAAGCGACAGGCTGCAATTGTAAGAGTAGTAGAAAATATCACTCAGGTGTCAGGAGAAAGGTCCGAGGACGTCCCTCACTTAGGAGGGGAGGAGTTATCACGCGACGCAAGAATGTAAAATATTGCGCGTGGCCTGAGTCAGCAACAAGTAGCGCACTCAGAATTATGAACGGAAACAACAAGTTTTGAGTTGCATCCAAATTGCGCGTGGACTGAGTCAGCAATTTTACGTTCTCACGTCTGCCAATACCATCAGCTCATATTCATGCTTACGCCTGCAAATACCAGCTCACAATACCACAACTGCTTCGCAGCAGCGGCGGCAGCAACAGCAACGGGTAGTTTGTAATTAGAAGTTTAGTTCAGTTTCTTGTTTGGTGTTCTTCGAGCTGGACGCGCTCCACTCGAATTAATAAAGAGTTAATAAAACAAAGGTGGCTTATTTTAATAATTTACATATCTCGGGAACTACTATAGCTATGTCAACCAAACTCTAAAGAGTCGTTTCCTTCAGGCATTTCCATATACAGTTCAAAAATGGAAGAAATCGGATAATAACCACGCCCACCTCCCATACAAAGGTTATGTTGAAAATCACTAAAAGTGCGTTAACCGACTAACAAAAAACGTCAGAAACACTAAATTTTACAGAAGAAATGGCAGAAGGAAGCTGCACCCAGGCTTTTTTTAAAAATTGAAAATGGGCGTGGCGTCGCCCACTTATGGACCAAAAACCATATCTCAGGAACAACTAATCTAATTAATTTTACAGCAAAATAAAAAAATATGTAAACGACGGAAAATGAAATCTCGATTATCACTTTATCATGCGAGAGTATAAAATGTTCGGTGACACCCGAACTTAGCCCTTCCTTACTTGTTTTATTTTACATATGAACATAAATATTTGTAAGATGATGTCTGTTTTTATACAGATTTACAAAAATATCTTATCTGAACAGTCTTAATCGCGGCATTGTAATGACGATTATGTCAAGTCACAGGTAAACATAAAATTTAATGATTGTACACTTGCAGCTATGTCTTTTTATTTTATTTTCTGAAGTAATAAAATATTCAAATGATTCTTACAACCATGAACAACTGCTTACGATTTGAAATACATTTTTTGCATTTATGAATTGTGCTGACTTTTAACATAAAATAATAAAAAGTATCCTATCTAAGCTATCTCCCCACAATTTTCAGCCAAATCTGTTGAGCCGTTCTTGAGTGATAAATGGTGTAACTAACACGACTTTCTTATATATATATATATGTTGCGTTTGGTTTGTTTCGCGTTGTTCGCCATAACCTAGCAAAGTAGCCGCAATTTGTAACACCGAGAAGGAAGCGTCGGAGATCAGTAAAGTGTAAATGATCAGTATGTTGAGCTGAGTCGATTTAGCCCTGTCTATCTCATTTAAAATTTTGCAAACATCATTTTCTCTTCAAGAAGCTGCTCATTTATTAGAACTCCTGATATCGGACCACTATAACATATAGCTGCCATATAAACTGAACGATCGGAATCAAGTTCTTGTATGGAAAACTTTTTCATTTGACAAGATATATTCCCGAAATTTGACATGGATTACTGCTTAAGGTAATAATATAATCTGCGAAAGAATTGTTCAGATCGGATTACTATAGCATATAGCTTCCATACAAACTGAACACATAGCTACTATAAGAAATGCACCTGTGAAGGGAATATTAGCTTCGGTGCAGCCGAAGTTAATGTTTTTTCTGGTTTTGTCTGCATATGCGTTCGCTTCCCTCTTCAAGTCTCGGTATCTATCCCACCCCCTCGTGTTGTGGTCGACCGCACATTTAGAGTCCCTGCGGAATTTGGCTAGAGACTCATTTACCGGAGTGAATGCCAGGACTCGACCTTAAGCAGTAATCCATGTCAAATTTCGTAAAGATACCACGTCAAAACGAAAGTTTTCCATAGAAGCCCTTTATTTCGATCGTTTGGTTTGTATGGCAGCTATATGCTATAGTGAGCCGATCGGAACAATTTCTTCCGATATTACATTATTTTTATGAACAATAACTCATACCAAATTTCGTGAAGATATATCGTCAAATGAGGAAGTTTCACACGTAAGCATTTGATTCCGATCATTCAGTTTGTATGGCAGCTATATGCTTTAGTAAACCGATCTGAACAATTTTTTCGGAGATTACATTATAATCTTAGAAAATAACCTGTGCCATTTTTTGTGAAGATATATTGTCAAATGTGAAAGTTTTCCATACAAGAACTTGATTCCGATCGTTCAATTTGTATGGCAGCTATATGCTATAGTGGTCCGATATCGGCAGTTCTGACAAATGAGCAGCTTCTTGATGATGTTTGCAAAATTTCAAAATGATATCTTAAAAACTGAGGGACTAGTTCGTATATATACAGACAGACGGACAGACAGACAGACGGACATGGCTAAATCGACCCAGCTCAACATACTGATCATTTACATATATACTTTATAGGGTCTCCGACGCTTCCTTCTGGGTGTTGTAATTTCGTGACAAACTTAATATATCCTGTTCAGGGTAAAAAATAAGGCGGCCGAAATGTGAGTACGGAAAGCTTGAGAAGCTGGCCGACAGGGGAAAAGATGCGGCGACCAACGAAATTTACTCTTGTAGGACCCAAAGAGGGGATCTAGTGACTGATGTTTAGAACACACTGAAAATACGGACGGAGCACTTCTCCAGCCTGCTGATTAGAAGTGAAAGTGCAACATCTGGATATGACCTTCCCGATTAATGACGATGGAATTGGTGGTCCATTGCTCGAAAATGATGAGGTTCGAATAGCAATTATCCGCTTGAATAACAACAAGATGACAGGAGCCGATGGATTACCGCCCGAACTTCTCAAACACAGCGGCGAAGAACTGACAATATTTTGCGTCAGCGTCTTGGCAAGGTAAGTATGCTCTGCCCAATCCACAAAACGAACCACACAAGCTGCGCCAACTACCGTGAGATGAACCTCTTCAATATTGCATTTAAGGTTCTGTCGAGCGTATTGTGTGAAAGATTAAAGCGTATCGTAAACAAACTGATTGGAGCTTATCAGTGTGGTGCTACACCTGGAAAATCTGGATGTTTCATCATGGAGGTTAAAGTTACCGGCCGTCGTGGCAACCACCCCGGCGTTAAAGTCGCCAAGCACGATTTTGAGATCGGGGCGGGCAGCTCTCATAGGTGCGCTCCAAGCACTCATAGAAGACATCTTTTGTCACATCGTCCTTCTTTTCCGTCAGGGCGTGGACGCAAATAAGAACTTCTCTTTTATGGGGATTATGACTGAACGTTCACGAATCCTACACAGAATTTGCGATCTTTTATATGGCCACTGCAGTAAATTCCACAAGGACCTGTTCGCCTCAGTTCTTGTCTCGCCAATCGCACTTCTTGGGCGGCGGTGATGTCAACATTTACTTTTACTAAAACATCAACTGCGGCACCTGGCTGGTTGTTACGTTCTTCTAGTAACAAAAGTAACTATTTCGCCTCTATCACTACACGGCGCTGTGATTAGCTTACTCGCTCTCTCTCATTGTTTTTGCGCATTTGGTTAGCCATCTGTTACTGAAAATAGTTTGTTTGGTTATTGTTCAATGAGTTACAGATACCTGGTCGATAGGTTATTTGTTATTCATTGGTTACAGAAAACTGGTACATTAGCTACCTAGCCACTTACTATGGGTTATTTGTTTCGTTATCATTGTCTATCGGGAACCTTTTCCTTATAAATAGAACAATTGAAATTGTTATTATTTTATATCTTTTCATTCAATTTTTTTTTTTGAAGTTTACATATTTATAACAGTTATATTTTTCCTTTCTATTTTTGCAAATTATCGTTAATTATTTAGGATGATAATATTATTTCCCCTTAGGACTAAATGTCTTATTAATAATTTTACTTTTCTGAAAAAATATAAAGTAACAGAAATATAATCTTAAAATTGCCATTTTATTTCAGAAACAGAGTAAAAGACATTATCTTCTTTTAATAAATAATGCTAAAATACCACTGCAGTTACAAATTTTAGCAACGTATGTAGATTAAATTGTTAATAAATTCAATCAGATCCGCAACTGAAAGTGCTAAATTTGAAACGACGCGTCTTGACAGAGAACTTGATATAGTTGCCGCATTCAGCACCATCTTTGAGATGATACACTGATACACTCTCCGCGGCTTATCCTCCAAATTTTCCAATATAGAAAAACCAACAGCTAAAACCATTGTGCATGGAGCATTCTGACATTTTGCGGCGTGCTTTTTACTGTGGAAACTTAAATGAAACAAGATAGGTTCAACTGCACGGTGCAGTTATACAATTTGTCAAATATGATAGGCATGCCACTTGTAACATTCCGAAACTTGCGAAGAATACTACAGGGTCTCAGTGTACATTCCTCTGGCAAAGAGTTGAAGATGCGATTTTCTAGAGAAGTATTGGATGCATTTCAACTGAGTTTGCTGTTTCCAGGAAAAGTATGTGCTTTGAAAAGCAAAGAAATGATGAAAATTGATAGACAGATTCAAAGGCCTTTTGGATAATGACAACAGCATGCGACGTTAGAAGTTCAAAGGTGGACTTATTCACTGGCAGTGCCATTGAGGGCAGAAGTAAAAGTCAAGCGGCAATAAGTTACCGTTTACTTGGAAACATTAAGCGTGTTTTATTTGACCAGCAAATTAAGCGATTAGCTTATTTTGTATGGAAGACTTAGCCAACATAATTATGTTGGCTTGTCATAAGCTATCATAGCTTGTATATTGAACTAGAGGCATTGCCAGTTCATCGCTTTTTTTATTCACAATTGCTATGATTTTTTCCAAAAAAAGTAGTTGGCAATAACGAGAAACCTCATTTTGACAGGTAAAAATGTAAGCAAATGAAAAATATAGAAGTGCACGAAATAGAAAATTGTATAAAAGATGCGGTAAGTTGGGATTTTAAATTAAAAATAAGACAAAATTAAACTTTGTGTGTTTTCCAGTTGCTTGGTACAGTGTACACAAATTCAAATAATGAAGAGGAGAAGGAAATATTGAACATCCTGGCTGGCTCAGTTGCTGAATCAAGTTCGTCATCGGAGGAGGAACAGAATGCTCTAATTTTGAAGATGAGGATTTCAAATCTAACTTTCGTTTGAGTCGCACCACTTTAGATTACTTAAGGGGGTATTCTACTCCAGAAGCATGAATTTCAGATAATTTTTACAGTGTCGTAAAAAAAAGCAATTAATATTTTTATTATCCATTTTATTATGGTGTTTTTATTGATATCTTAAGAATACAGAAAAAAATATTAGAAATTAAAATAATTAGAGGGGGTAGAGACAGGTATAAAAAAATGGCGCATCCTGGTGACATTGATCCTGACTCTCCTGGTGGTCTGAAAAAAAAATCAAATCATTAAGGATGCTGTTATAGTCCCTACCTCAGGGAACACGAAAAAAAAAAAATTTGAAAAATGGCGGTTGCCTGAAAATAAAAATCATTGTTTACGCTTTTTTTTGAAATTTCTGAATTTTTTTTAAATATTAAAAACAAAAATTTTGACACGATGCCTATAGGAACGATAAAGGATTATATAAAGAAAGTTCACACAAAATTTCAAGTAAATCGGTTGCATGGAACTTGAGATAATGCCGGTACCGAGTGGAAAAAAGTAGTTTCGAGAAAAACGCGTTTAAA
Source organism: Bactrocera tryoni (assembly GCF_016617805.1). Lineage (NCBI taxonomy): Eukaryota > Metazoa > Arthropoda > Insecta > Diptera > Tephritidae > Bactrocera > Bactrocera tryoni. The sequence goes on from NW_024396572.1 coordinate 702,048, forward strand.
AAAAATTCGATACGGCCGAACCGGACTAGGTACTGCGTCACTAAAGTAACTGTAGCTCTTAAAATAATTTTCATTTTTAAAAATCCTTTGGAGGATATGTTCTTAAGGGTCTAAACTTTAAATATATGCAAAAAAATCGAATTTTTCAAAATCCTAGAGATATGATTTGTTTTTGTTATGAGACTTTTCTTTATGGGTTGTCGCGTGGGTTATCTCAATAGGCCATGAGTTTGTTTAGTGGCCAACCGGAGATGCGTTGGAAGAAACAACTGACAAGTTTTTACACTGAAAACAACTACCAGGAGTTATTGGTGCTATTGATTGCACCCACATAACAATTAATGCACCAATAAAAGACAAACATACATATATATTTTGATGATGATGATGATGACGGAGGTTGGAGTCATGTGTAGAAGTTCACGCAAGTGAGGAAAGTTCTCTGATCGCTATTCACTTGGGAGTGGCCAGAAACGATTCTTTTACACATGGCTCAAGCAGCTCACTACTTCCGGTCTTTGACGAAGTATTCTCTGGGTAGCCTAAGAACATCCGTTAGAAGGCGAGCTAAAATGAGAAGGCGAAACATCCCCTACATTGAGCTGTGCGCTGGGTATGGGACCCGCCACGTAAAAAACACCCCCAGTGAATAGCTATAACCAGCATCGGATGAGTGACCCCCCATTCGATGACGACCATGGCAAACGAAATAAGGACTACGATATAAGGGCATGCACCTGAAATGTCCGGATCCTTAATTGGGAAGGTACCGCTGCCCAGCTGGTTGATGTCCTCGCGAAAATAAAGGCTGACATCACCGCCGTCCAAGAAATGCGATGGACGGGACAAGGACAGAGACGAGTAGGTCCTTGTGACATTTACTACAGTGGCCACATAAAGGAGCGCAAGTCCTCTGAGGTCCTAACATCGACTCGGACCACTATCTTGTTGCAGCTAAGATTCGCACCCGCCTCTGTGCAGAAAAAACGCACGCCACCAAGCACAAGGAAGGTTCAACGTAGAGAACTGTATTCACAACAGACAGCCGAACGATTTTCTACTCGGCTTGCTCTCCTGCTCTCTGAGAGCACTCATCAACAACTCGGTATAAGGGAACTGTGGGACGGCATATCAAACTCCTTACGTACAGCTGAAACCGAAACCATTGGTTTTTGGAAAGTGCAAAAGAACAGCTGGTACGACGAGGAGTGCCGTGTCGCAGCGGAGAGAAAACAGGCTGCCTCCCTCGCAACGTTACGATCGACCACAATACGTGGAGGATGGGATAGATACCGAGAGTTGAAGAGGGAAGCGAGACGTGAGTACGAAGAGCTTGATAAGTTGGCCGACAGGGGTAATGTTCGAAAATTCTACGAAAAAATGCAGCGGCTTACAGAAGGTTTCAAGGCCGGAGCATCTTATAGAACCCCCAAAGGTGATCTAGTCACCGATGCCCAGAGCATACTTGAATTATGAAGGGAACACTTTTCCAGCCTGCTGAATGGCAGTGAACGCACAACACCAGGAGAAGGAGAACCCGATTCCACAATCGATTACGATGGAGCAGACGTTCCATTACCCGACCATGAAGAAGTTCGAATAGCAATTGCCCGCCTGAAGAACAACAAAGCGGCAGGGGCTGCGCCAACTACCGTGGGATTATCCTCCTCAACATCGCATATAAGGTTCTATCGAGCGTATTGTGTGAATGATTAAAGCCCACCGTCAACAAACTGATTGGAGCTTATCAGTGTGGCTTTAGACCTGGAAAATCAACAACCGACCAGATATTCACCATGCGCCAAATCTTGGAAAAGACCCCTGAAAGGAGAATCGACACACACCACCTCTTCGTTGATTTCAAAGCTGCTTTCGACAACACGAAAAGGAACTGCCTCTATGCCGTGATGTCTGAATTTGGTATCCCCGCAAAACTAATACGGCTGTGTAAACTGACGTTGAGTAACACCAAAGGACCTCTCCGAGCTGTTCGCTTCCAAACGAGGTTTCAGACAAGGCGACTCCCTATCGTGCGACTTCTTCAACCTGCTTCTGGAGAAAATAGTTCGAGCTGCAGAACTAAATAGAGAAGGTACCATCTTCTACAAAAGTGTACAGCTGCTGGCGTATGCCGATGATATTGATATCATCGGCCTCAACACCCGCGCCGTTAGTTCTGCTTTCTCCAGGCTGGACAAGGAAGCACAGAAAGACCCATTTTCAGAGGCAGTGAACGAGGGCAAAACGAAATATCTCCTGTCATCAAACAAACAGTCGTCGCACTCGCGACTTGGCTCTCACGTCACTGTTGACAGTCATAACTTTGAAGTTATAGATAATTTCGTCTACTTAGGAACCAACATTAACACCACCAACAATGTCAGCCTGGAAATCCAACGCAGGATTGCTCTTGCCAACAGGTGTTATTTCGAACTGAGTAGGCAATTGAAAAGTAAAGTCCTCTCTCGACGAACAAAAGCCAAACTCTATAAGTCGCTCATAATTCCCGTCCTGCTATATGGTGCAGAAGCTTGGGCGATGACAGCAACCAACGAGTCGACGTTACGAGTTTTCGAGAGAAAAGTTCTGCAAAAGATTTATGGTCCTTTGCTCGTTGGCCACAGCGAATATCGCATTCGATGGAACTATGAACTGTATGAGATATATGAAGACATTGACATAGTTCAGCGAATTAAAAGACAGCGGCTACGCTGGCTAGATCATGTTGTCCGAATGGACGAAAACACTCCAGCTCTGAAAGTATTCGACGCAGTACCCGCCGGGGGAAGCAAAGGAAGAGGAAGACCTTCACCCCGTTGGAAGGACCAAGTGGAGAAGGGCTTGGATTCGCTTGGAATATCCAATTGCCGCCACGTAGTGAAAAGAAGACGCGACTGGCGCGCTGTTGTTAACTCGACTATAATCGCGTAAGCGGTATCTACGCCAATTAAGAAGAAGAAGATATATTTTGATCGTAAAGGTAATTATATTACAGGCCATTGTCTGATAAAAATTTTATTGATATTTATTGTGGTGAACACAGATTATACCATTACTGTAGAGTGCTAAAAAGGTCAGCATTTTATAGAAAAGCGGAAAGTAATATGGAAAGTTTATTTCCAAATTCCACTTTTCTTCTCGGGGACTCGGCATACTCTTGCAGAAATTACCTCATTCCGGTGTTGAAAGATTAGGCTTCGTTAACGCCTAATCAAATCAGCTTTAACAAAACACCTTTTTCAGCAATAATAGTTGTTGAAAATGCATTTGGAGCACTGAAAGGACGTTTTCGAAGACTTCTTAAATTTACGGAGCACAGAAACTTGTGTGCAATTCGTAATCGGTCGTCACTGTGAACGGACGTATTTTTTCTCTGCTCCGCGTTCTACTATTATTTAATCTACATATGTATATTAATGCCGTGTGTTTGCGGCCATAGAGTTGATCAGCCCAAGATCAGCTGGCATAAGTGTAATCAATTATTCCACTTGTCGTGTGTGAATTCATCACACGTGGATTTTTTGCTGAAATCCAAAAATGCTTTTTATTGTAAAGTGTGCGCCTGCGTCTCCAGCAGTGCGCAATGCTCAATCAAACAAGGAAGTAACTGAACCTTTGTTGGAGCCTAATAATCCTAATAATGTAAATGCGGTGCTTAATTCTCTGGTTTTGGAAGTAAGTTCACTGAGAAGTGAACAATCGAAGGCGTTCACCTTAATACAACAACTCTGTGATGATCGAAATTCGTTATTCGTTAAGCTTAACGAACTTAAATCAGAGTACTGCATTGTGCAAAAGAAATTGTCCGATAACGGCAAGTTCTCTGTACCAACCTAGAGTGCTCTCTCTGCTACCTACCCCACTCTCACTGCTGAGACTGCTGTTGGTACAAACGCTTCTCCGTCTAATAGCAGAAATAATGGAGAACGTAGAAGCGTGGCCCGTGTTAGCTCATACGACCTATCTGATGGGCGCGCAATGTAAGTGAACAGTGTGTTTAAATGAGTTAAGCATCCACCCCCTCTACTCGGTAAAACTAGCGTATCCTAATGCAACAGCTCAATTCACCACAGCTGATGACCCCAACACAACTGTTGAAGTGTAGCGACAAACAAAAAACAACCAAAGCTGCGGTACTTACAAAACCAAAGCATAATAAATTTTAAAAAAACAAAGAACACATAAACCGGGCGCGTAACCCCCAAATTAAAGAATATAAATACAACAAACATACGGGCGCGAACTTAAAAATATAAACATACCTACAAACAACAATACGCAAAAGGAACGAGGCAGCTGGAAGATAGGAATTGGCAAGGAAAAGGGCATATACGTACATACATACGTTAATCTAATTCAAAGTGAGCCTATCAATTTCACTTTATATTTAATATATGCACATAAATATGTACATATGTATGTTTTAAGTTACGGTTTTTCCTATTTAAAACCCTAACAAAAAATCAATACCCAAACTGTAATAATTCATGTCTTTAATTTAAATTGCCGCATTATTTAAAATAGTTAAATCAAGTACACAAATACAGCTTGATATTCCAAAAAGAAATTTTCTCAGCATAAATCCAAATATCAAATCAAATGCGAAGCGAGGAAAACAAATAAAAATAAATACAAACATCCATATGTTATACATATTGAAACACTATATGTATAAAAAGTAAACGTATATACATACATATGTCGGAGAGCTAGTACAATTATTTTGTAGGTCAGTGTATATGCGTATGCCGGACTGGTAATATTTTGTAAGTAAGTGTATGTGCCAGAGCGTCAGGCTCGGCGCAGGCGACGCATAGGCGGCATATATTGCGGTACTTTGTATCATAGTAACAGGATAGAGATACTGTTACTGAGTGAAGTTCGATCGTATTCCCCGAACAAAGAAAGAACACAACTGTTATGGAACCGTTATGTGTTTTAAGTATGAAAGGAATGCGTGGTCATTGAGCGCTGTGCTTGCTCAAGTAGAGTTCAGTTGAGAAAGCGGCATTGAGACGATCGGAACTCACTGTGTTTCTTTAAAATAAAAATAAACTACTAGAAGAAAAGTGAAGTAAAGTGAAATAAAGTGAAGTGAAGTGAATTAAAATAAAGGAGATGAATTCAAATTAGTCTCCTACACATATATATTTCAAATACTTACCTAACAAGTGTAATTGCTATATTTATATATTAAATTATATACATAAGAGGACAACGGAAAATACAATTTTTTCTATTCCATTTTCGCGGCCTCTCTCTATTGTGAAAGAATGTAAACATACGGCATACAAACTGCTTATGCTTAAATAAATGACGCGGGAAATTAACAATATTACAAATTGTTAAAACATATACATTAGGGTGATTCAAAAAAATTTTTTTTTTTTTTTTCAATTGGTACTCGCAAAAATATGTTCCTAGACACCTCTAAGAAAGCCTCTCCAAATATGAGTTTTTAATTGTAACGGGAAGGTCCTCCGCCTAACGGTTTTCTATATTTTTCTTATTATCAGATAGAAAAATTTATATCGCGCTTCCAACTACTTGAAAAATATCTTGTTAATTAGGTTTTGTAGGAAATTGAATGCTCTAAAATATAGTCTCTTATGATTTTTTTGTAAACCCAACCGTTTAAAAGATATTAACGGTTGAAATTTGACTATTTTGGGAAAATTTTTTTATTTCTTATGAATTTTATAACTCAATGAAAAAAAATATTATGAATAGATTTTTGGAGAGGCTTTCTTAGAGGTGTCTAGGAACCCATTTTTCAGGGTACCAAACGAAAAAAAAAAAAAAAATTTTTTTGAATCACCCTAATATGCATTGATGTTTGACGATGAATATCTCGTAAACGCTTAACTTAATCGAAATATCATAGTAGACCATTTTATGGAGCAGTAAATTTCCTAAAAACTATGTGTTTCATAATTCATCTTAATTTTTTTCATTGAGTTATAAAATTAATAAGAAATAAAGAATTTTTCCAAAAATAGTCAAATTTCAACCGTTAATATCTTTTAAACGGTTGGGTTTACGAAAAAATCATAAAAGACTATATTTTAGAGCATTCAATTTCCTACAAAACCTAATTAACAAGATATTTTTTCAAGTAGTTGGAAGCGAGATATAAATTTTTCTATCTGATAATAAGAAAATAGAAAACCGTTAGGCGGAGGACCTTCCCGTTACAATTAAAAACTCATATTTGGAGAGGCTTTCTTAGAGGTGTCTAGGAACATATTTTTGCGAGTACCAATTGAAAAAAAAAAAAAATTTATTTGAATCACCCTAATATACATACATACATAATTTATTGAAATCTGAAAAAAAACCCCCAGCTCAACACAAACAATTTATTGAACATATATATGCATACATATTCGCATATACAAGTACATATACATTTACATATTCAAAGTCCACATTCGCAATTATCCGGCAATACCTCTTGTTATTTGGCAAACAAAAACAGTCAGGATTGCGTACAAAAAGCGAATTGGTCTCTCTAACGAGCTCTCAATTAATTATGATAACCAACTTATAAATACACAAACAATTCGTGCATACTTAGATAAATAGTGCATTGATCTCCTCAGCGAGCTCTCAATTGCACAAAACATAAGAACCTTCATAAGCACATACATAAGTGCATACATACATACAAGTCCAAGTATTAGTATAAACAAATAATATTATTTTACAAAAATGGTTAATGACAACACAAATCAAAACACATCTGGAGCCACACGCACGAAACAGGTTGTAAAATTTATTTCACAAACTGACAGTTTATTAAGATACTGCACTAGATTTGTCTCCTCTCCGATTCACGAAAACTCTGAATCGTTATTAGAAGTAAAAGGCCAAAATCTTAAAAATTTTTGGACTCGCTTCCAAACGGCTCATGACGCCATTGTAGATTCTGACGATTCGATTCAGATCTACCACAAAATTTTAAATTATCTGCTACCGCAATATACGAAAACTGCTTAGACCAATATGAAGAAACGAAACCTATGATCTCCGATCAATTAAAGCTAATAAAAGCAATTGCACCTACTACCCACAGTAGAGTAGAGCTGAAACAAATGCAACAATATCAAGAGGCAAGTTCAGGCATCCAACTCGAGGTACCCGCATGTGACACAGAAACATTTTACGGAGGTTATGAAGAATGGCCGTCCTTCCGGGACATGTTCACGGCCGTGTACATAAACCATCCTCAATTATCACAAGTGCAAAAATTTTATCATCTCAGATACAAAACAAAAGGTCAAGCAGGCGTTATAGTAAAACAATTCGCTCTTAATGACGATAACTTCAATTTGGCTTGGGAAGCTCTAAAAGCTAGATACTGGTCGATAAACAAGTAACGACACTAATGAACTTGCCAAAAATTAAGAAAGAAACAAGTGTAAAATTCATCAAACTAGAATCCACTGTTTCTAACTGTTTGTCGGTTCTATCGACACTGAATATCGCCACAGACAGATGGGACCCTTTTCTGGTTAACATATGCACCGCAGCATTACCAGAAAACTCGTTACTTCTATGGGAGCAATCGCTCTCATCACGAAAAAAGTGCCCAACGTGGCAACAAATGAAAGATTTTCTCACCACCCAATATGAAATTGCGGAAAGGTTAGAAGAAAAAATAATCAAAAGTAAGAACACTAAATACGACCAAAATGGAAGCTTAAATAGACCCCAAGCTAGAAGCAAAAACAATTTAAACAAAAGCTTTTACAACACGCAAACGTTCACATCAGAACAAAGAAAACAAACGTCATGCGAACTATGTAAAAGAGGGCATAAACTTAAATCTTGCGAGAGGTTTAAAAGCTTAAAAGTTAACGAACGAAATAATTTTGTCAGGTCAAAAAGACTTTGCAAAAATTGCCTGTCACATGCGCATAAATATACAAATTGCCAAAGCAAATTCAATTGTTTATATTGTCAAAAACGACATCATTCAATGCTTCATTACAGCACATACCCCATCTCACCTCAAAGCAGCTCTTATACACAAAGAACCACGGGTATAATTGCAAAAGCAAATCCCGAAATCCAAAATTCGAAAAATTGCCAAGAGACGCCATGTTGCTCAAAGGCACCAAAGACTCAAACGCTGCACAGCGAAACACAAAGTGAACTAGTTACCATACCAACTCAAGTTGAGAAAAAATCAAAACGATACCTTAATTCACAATTAAGGACATTTCAAAAGTTAAGGAAATTTCCTCCTATAACTAACAAAATTATAAAAGATCAGTATTGTGAGTACTTCTCTAAAGCCACAACTACTCGATCAAATAATGGCCGGTACGTCGTACGACTACCACTAGAGCCACAATTTTCCAATACTCCACAAATTGCTATAAAAAACAAAATCAGAGTTACCTCTGACAGTTCCTATATTAAAAACACATACAAATTTTGAGCCCCGCAGGATGGCTTTGGCCATTATTGAGATAGAAACAATTCTGAACCAATCCTAGAGTGGTGGCGGGCTACTAAACGCCAAATTAATGCATACGCAATAAAACATAAACTATAACACAGTTGAAATCGAAAGTCGAAAGCCACAACTACTCGATCAAATAATGGCCGGTACGTCGTACGACTACCACTAGAGCCACAATTTTCCAATACTCCACAAATTGCTATAAAAAACAAAATCAGAGTTACCTCTGACAGTTCCTATATTAAAAACACATACAAATTTTGAGCCCCGCAGGATGGCTTTGGCCATTATTGAGATAGAAACAATTCTGAACCAATCCTAGAGTGGTGGCGGGCTACTAAACGCCAAATTAATGCATACGCAATAAAACATAAACTATAACACAGTTGAAATCGAAAGTCGAAAAGTCGAAAAATCGACACCTATAATATAATACAATATAGGACAAATAAAAATGAACGTTAAGGGATCACTATGTTCCCTATGCGATACTGTGACGCACCTGGGCTTACAAAAAAGTAAAGGTCGCTCTTATCGCATCTACATAAGCGCTCCTCATATTGGTGATTATAGGAATCTGCTATACAAAGCATCAAATTAATTATGAAGAATTCTCTACTCCACGAATCGAAGCCGTTATCCATTCACGGGCATTCTCTCGCAAGATCCCTCTGCTGCCACAGTCCTAACTCCAGGGCTAAATAGTACCCATTCTGGCCATATCTGGCCAGGCGTGGAGTTACTATCCTTCATAAGCCGAAAATAAATAAAGTCCAAACAGTGCCGGTAATACAGACAAGGCATATATACGTAATAAACTACCGGTATGCCAAACCGATAAATAATAAATTGTTAACAGCTGATAAAATTAATAAAAGCAAACAATTTTTTTGGTGTAATAATACAATAAGTCGTCAAAGCACGCAAAATCAATTATTACCTTAAGCACAAATATTCACACAAAATACAATCTTACGGCTAATATTCTGCGGTCTTGGTTACTCCACCAACAGTAAGCCGAATTACATGCATCAGATTATATATATAAAACTAGCGAAAATATTTGCCTAGGGGGCCCAGGATGTTTAAATGAGTTAAGCATCCACTCCCTCTACTCGGTAAAACTAGCGCATCCTAATGCAACAGCTCAATTCACCACAGCTGATGACCCCAACACAACTCACCATACCTATACACTCACTCATCAAAAAGGATGGACAAGGAGAAAGCAGACTCAATTCGTTTACACAATTCGTCCTAATCAATCTGATGCCCCACTGCGCCGCTTAAACATTACATTTGGTATTTTATACATCGTCACACTTTTAGATCTTACGTTGCGCACGTCAATAATTCGACCATCAAAATTCGATGCTATACATCCTGCGCTGCGTCAACACTACTTTTGGCGCTGATCGACAGCGTTCCGCCCGCGCCGATTTATAGCGATCCAGAACATTGGAGAGTAATTCGATTCCAACACAATTGTATATAACGTCGCACAGAGCCATTTGTATAAAAAAGGATAATTATAAATATATTGTGCTTTTCAGAAATACACTATTTTTTCTTTTTAAACCATCGAGCGTTGTGAGTGCAAATTGAAACATTTAATACACTGGTTTGTATTCCCCAATAAATTTGGTCAACATTTAATCACAGTGAAAAACGCTACTCCCTTCTCTCTTTGACGTAGGATGCCGTGAGAATTCACGAAATTTGGATTCTTGCGTAGAAACGTGTCAGCTGATTGCTCTTTCACAACGCAGGGTTGCCAATATCGATATACTGTAGTAATTATCAACTTTAATAATTCAATCTGTTCAATATGTTTCAATATGTTTGAAATTTTCTTAAACTAACTCAAAATCAGAGTAGAATGCTATTATTTATAAAAATATAAACTATGTATTTTTAATAGTTTGTTTTCAGTTTTGATATTTTATATTATAAAAAATTGTAATTGAAAACATAGATGTGTACACAACTATATATGCGTATTGAGCAATGGCTACATTGTTCAAATGAAAACAAACAAAGGTGGCTGATTTCTGCGTTTTTACCACGGGCTCAACTTTTAACACATTTTGCTCGCTAAGGAAGGGAGTGGCGTTTTTGACTGTTTCTGCTATAACGCTGCTGATAATGTGAGTGTGAACTATCTCGCTCCCGCTATACCGAAAGCATTCTCTGCAGATTCAACTATTGCTAACTCCATTCTCACTTCTGCGACTATTGTGGGTACTAATGCTCCGTCATCTAACGTTGTTGTTTCTGCTCCTACTGATAATGTGAGTATGGATTATCTCGCTCCCGCTACACCGAAAGCAATCTCTGCCGCTCCGTCTGCTGCTTGCTCCACTCTCTACGGCTGCCGATAATGGTACAAATACAGCACCGTCCAACATTGCTATTTCAGTTTCTTCTGGTATTGTCAGCGTGGATTACTGTGCTCCTGCGGCTATACTTCCTGCTACTACCAATGCTGTTAATTATGCCAATACACGTGCTGAGGCTGTTGCTAGGAATATCAACACTCATTCGAAAGCCAAAAACAATCCAACAGTTGCTGCTAATAGGGCCCATACACGACACACATGTGCGTTCGATTTGTGTGAATTCGTTTCGCCCATACACGACAAATAAATCCATTTTGCTTCGTTCTTCACACAGTGAACATGAGCGACAGGCAAGCGGAACATTTCTTCGAATTTATTTCTAATATAGCACTTTTATCGATTTCTTTGTATTTCGTTAATAAGTTATTCCAACTTTTATTTTTCTCAATTTAATTTTTATATTTATCACTTTTCGTTTGGCAAATTGCCAATTAACTTTTTATAATCTTTATTAAGGGGGGAGCTTCTTTAGAAGCTTCAAACAATCGATTTTTTTTTTGCTTAAATCTCTTTAAAAATTATCTAACAGCTTTTTCCCGAAGTTATAGATTGGAATTCGAAATATTGTCGAAGCTAGAAGGGAAATAGTGACCGAGCGTCTAACAGATATACATATAAAACTTTGAAGCGCGATTTCTCGGTTTTTCATTTTTACACTGAAAAAAAAACTAGTAAAAAAAAACTAGTTAAATTAAAGTATTCTGCATTTGCCACAAATACTTTTTGCATTAGAAACGTGCCCAAATACTTTGAGCACTGCGAGCACTGTTGAAGTAAATGCGTCAAGTATTTAAATTAACAGTGGAACACTTTTGATCGAAATACGGGGCACTGTTGCAGCAAATACTTATACATTTATGTTAACTGTAGAAGTATTTGAGATTAACAGTAATTGCTCTTGATTCAAATGTAATCGTATTTGTTTTATTGTTGTGTTTAAACGCGCACAAGCCCATACACAAGTAAATCCCCAGCTGCTTCAACTGTCGTTGGTGTTAATGAGAATTGCGATCTCGATGTCGTCATACCCAAGAAATGGATTCACTTGTCTGCCTTTAAGAACTTAGTCACTGAAGAAGATATTATATCTTTTGTCGTTAAACATGCTAATGTTGATAGTCTGAATTCTAGTTACTTTGATAGTGAATATTTTGACTCAAATCTCTATTATGTCTTCGGTAAGGACAGAGATCATGAAAAAACTGGCTGTTTAAGAGGGGGTGGTGTTCTCCTAGCAGTTCATCGCAAATATCGTCCTCGTTTAATTATGCTTGATAACGATGATTCTATTCTGGACCAACTATGTATTTGTATCAATGACGCTCTGTTCATTGCAGTCTCATACATCGCTCCCAGTAGTCCTCTAGAGTTGTATAAGTTGCACGCAAATAATATTTCCTCGCTGGTATTAAATAAGGTGAAAGAAAATAATATTTGAGGTCAAGGGATATTTAGGTACTGAAGATTCTCAAGCGTTTTTGAGAAACGAAAAATAGTAAGGGATGCGCAATTTTAAATACCACTCCAATTACCTGTCGCGAAAAAGACGTTTTAATTATGAGTAACGAAAAAAGCGTGCTTTCGATTTCACGGTTCAATTACAAAGAGAACATTATATTTCGTTTTATGCAATCGCTTAGCCTAAATCTTAAACTAACGGCTTAACCTAGTGGTAATATAAGTATATGTTACAAAAAGGGGTAAGTACTTATCTTTCGTTAAACATTGTACTAGCTTATGTTTAGATGAGTATTAAGGTAAGTAATACATAGATTAATATTACGAATGCATCATTAAGGTAAGTAATTTATGTAAAAGAATTCCATAATTTAATTTTTATAATTCAATATTTAACAATTCTTATAATTCAATTTTCTTAATTCTAGTTTTAGGTTTAAATATATACATCCTATCGCTTGACGCAACAGGTACCTAAGCCGTCCCCCTCCCCTTTCCATTTCG